>NW_005842600.1:894531-895347 GCF_000455745.1 Alligator sinensis | reverse complement strand
CAGTCGCAGCCCGGGGCAGTGAAAGGCAGTACATCTCCCAGTTGCCTATCTATGGGTGGGGGGAGAGGGGCTCTCCTCGGGCTGTATGTCTCAGTGAGCCAAGTGCTGGAGTGATGTTCAGGAGACCTGGTTTCTACTCCTGTCACTGCCAATGACCTAGTGGGTGACCTTGGGAAAATCACTTCATCCACCTGTGCCTCAGGGTTGCCACCTATGAAAGGGGTATAGAGAGGCAGATCCTCAATCTCCATGGCACATTAAAGAGGTGCTTGGGGTCATTCCCTGACTGTAGACGAGTAACGGAAAAGCCATTTGATAGAGCTTTGATCACACTCCTAGCCCTGGACAGGACCAAGGAGACAGCCCTTCCCCTCAACCTGGAGGGATTATTGTGCCCATTTTACAGATGGGGAACAGAAGCCCAAATAGTCAGCGAGTAACACTAGGGGGTCAGTGCCTGGAACTGGGAATGGGCCCTGCATTCCCACCCCCAGTCCTCTGCCCACAAGCCCACGCTACCTCTCACTGCACAGGGATTGATCGCTGCCACCCTGAGATGCTCTTCTGTTCATTTCCTTGTCATACTTGGCAGAGCCTGATGCAGAGGAAAGATGGAAAGTGTAAGAAACCAACATGGATGAAACAGGGGCTCCTTAATGACCTGAAACTCGAGAAGAAACAGTATAGAAACCTTGTAGGAGTAAAAGCAGAAAGGGCACAGCACAAAAGGAGATACAATTAGCAAGCAATACAAAGGGAACAAGGAATGTTTTTCTAAGTACATTTAGAGTACATTTTCTAAGTACAATTAGAGGA
>NW_005842600.1:878478-894500 GCF_000455745.1 Alligator sinensis | reverse complement strand
AGTCTAGTAACCAATGGGAAAGGAGAGCTAAAACCAGACACTGCCAAGAGGTTTGGAGTAGGGCTGTGCAAAATTTCACCAGGTGTTTCGTTTCAACGCTGTTTCGACTCATTTCGAGCTCAAAACAGTGAAACTGAAACAAAATGAAAAGCTTCGGAACAGCCGAAGGGCACTCAAAACGTTTAGAAAGTTTCGAAACGTTTTGAGTTTTGACGCTGGGCTTGCTTGCAGGGAAACAAAAACTAAGGCGAGGAAGGGGTAAGAGGGAAGAAGGACTACTCTCATATTGACATGCATAGCTGGCCAGTGACTGTCATCCTTCCCTGAGGTCCCTTCCAATCCCAGTGCTCTGAGGGAGGGACAGAAAAACAACTGTGCCTTAACACATACATAGTGACACGTCATGAGTTTTGATTGTCAGCAGTTTGAGGTACAGTTTCCCAGAACCCCCTGCACCTGTTTCCTTGAAACTTGGCAGGCTTCTTGGCCTCAGAAGGGGATACCATCCCTGCAAGTTTCATTCGAATCAGGCAAGAAATGACAAAGTTATAGGCAGTTTCAAGCTTCCCCATTATAGCCTATGGGTGAAACAGCGAAACAGTTTTAACTAAATGAAACAGAACAGTGCTTTCAAAATGAAATGAAACTCACAACGAAACACTGTCCCATCAAAATGGCAAAATGGAAGTCGAAACAAAGCGGTGCTGTCTCACACAGCCCTAGTTTGGAGTACTTAATGCCTTTTTTGCTTCAGTTTTCACTAAAAAAGTTAACTGTGATTAAATGGCTAATAACACAATGGGCACCAGTGACAAGAGGATACGTCCTCATGTTACTTTGAATTCCAATTTATCAAATCAAGAGCAAGCCCTTATAAAGGGGGATAAGGCAAAATGTCGCATTTATTGATTACATGAATTAGACATAGAGGTTCGGACACACCACTCATAGACACACACATACATTATACAGTACATCATTACATACAGACACCCACAAACACAAAACAACCATTCCATTCTCTCAGAAATTATAGTTACCAGCAGTAGTTGTTCAATAATAGCACTGGGTGGCCAGCCCAGTCCTACTGAGAGAAGATGCACATAGCAGGCAGGGTGGTTATTATGAGAGAGATCCTGGAGATAGCAACGTGGAGCGGGATGAACAGACACATTTGTGCTCCGACGAAACAGCAATTGAGAGAAAGAGACTTACCCAATCTGGCATTTATCAGCGTCATCTTGTATAGGGATTGCCATTCTTTGTTTCAGCACTTCGGGGTTTTTCCATACCCAATTTCTGTTTTTGCAATTGTTCCTCATCCATCTTCTGCTTATCTCAGCCCGAGGTTAGTTTGTTTGTAAAAGTTGGTATTTCAGCCTTGGAGTGTCCTTGCTGCCCAGCTGGCAGGATGTGTGCATTCCTCCGCCTCATTATTTCCTTTGTGCCCTAGGCCTCAAAAGTATTCTTCAGCCATCTATTAATGAGTTTACTGACTGATAACTTACACATTTGGCACTTTGTTGCTTACAAACACAGTTACATCTTCTTTTCCTGTCTCTATGCCATTCTCTCGCCATTCATCTTTTCACATACACTCATACATGAAGGGCATGCAGAGTTCATTCACTTATGTCAAGTAAAAGAATACAAAATGGAGTTTTCAAGTATCTTACAGGACAAGACTAATATGGTTACAATTCACTACTATTACACTCTATGTTAACATCAGCTACACTAGTTCAGTTAATGCCACACTCAGGCCAGAACAGGCTTCTCCAAGTTAGCTGTTTTCAAATCATCTGGGCCTGAGGAACTTCATCCTAGACTACTTAGACAACTGATTAAAGCAATCTCAAATGGATTGTCTTTGAGAACTCATGCAGGATGGGAAAGGCTCTTGAAGATCAGAATAGGGCAACTTAGTGGTACTGCTTAATATCTTTAAAAAGGGGCAAAGGATGCTTACAGACCAGTCAGCCTAACTTCAGCTTCAAGAAACCTAACAGAATAAGCAAGCAAGCAAGCAAGCAAGCAATCTTTTCATATGCACCTAGAAGACAACAAGGTGCTAAGCAAAAGCTAAGGTGGACTGGTCAAGAACATATTAAACCAACCCCGTTTCCTTTTATGATAGCACAACAGGCTTTGGAGAGAGAGAGAGAGAGAGAGAGAGAGAGAAAGAGAACAGTGGGCACTACGTAGCTTGACTTTAATAAGTCTTCTAACACTATCCATCTGGCATTTTCCTAAGCAAGTTAAGGGAGGTGATCTAGATGTAATCACCATCCTCCAGGTACACAACTGGTTGAAGAAAATCAGTCTCAAAGAGTGGTTTTCAATTGTCTCCTATCCTACTGCGAAGGCATCTCATGCCAGGTCCCACAGGGGTCAGTCCTGGACCCAGTTCTATCCAATATTTTCATTAGTGACTGAGATGATAGCATAGAGAAAAACCTTTATTAAATTTCCAGATGATATCAAGCAGAGAGAGTTTCCAAGCACTTTGTAGGGCGAGATCTGGAGGACAAAATGATCTTGACAAATTGGAGAAATGGCATGAAATAAAGACGATGCCATAGGGACAAATGCAATGTACTACATTTAGGTAGGATTAATCAGCTGCACAAATATGAGATAGGGGATGAGTGGCCAGACAGCAGCTCTGCAGCACAGGACCGAAGGTTATAGCTGATCACAAATTGAACGTGAGTCAGCAAAGTTATGGTACCAGCAAGAGCAGCTAACCTTGTTCTGGGAGGAATACATGGAGGTATCATATGTATGAAGTATGCAATAATTCTTCCACTCTATTAAGCTTTGGCAGGGCCTCAGCTGGGGTACTGGTCTGGACACTGCACTTCACTCTGCAACTGGGGAGAGTCCAGAAAAGTGCCACAGAAGTGGCCAGAGGTGCAGAGCCTGTGACCTGGGAGGAGGGACTGAAAGGCCTGGGCGGGTTTGTTCTAGCAAAGAGAAGCCTGAGGGGAGACATGATAACACTCTTCAAGTATGTAAATGGCTGCTGCAGAGAGGAAGGTCATAAATCGTTCCCTGAGTCCACATGGGTTGGACAAGAAGTAATAGGCTTAAATTGCAGCAAAGGAGATTTAGGCTAGACATGGGGCAGTGGTCTCACTAGGGCAGGATGAACAGGGCAACTGCCCTGGCACCGATCTGAGGAAGGGGTGAAAACTAGCAGCTGCTATCAGCAGTCACATAATCTTAAATGCAAGGCAACCAGATGTCACTGCTGTCCCTGGGTGCCCAGCAGCTCCCCAATGCTACTAACAAGGAAACACTTTCTAGGGAGAAGGGTAATCAAGCACTGGAATAGGGCACCCAAGGAGGGGTCTTCATCCTTGAAGGTGCTTATGAGCAGGTTACAATGTCAAGCATATCACATCTATGCAAAGAACCTTGCCTGTCTATGTCCTTAGACCAACACGGCTACAACCAACACCCCTCAGGCATTGGTGACGTGTAGGGGGTGCACGCGGGTGCACATGCACCCTCTGAGATTGGTGGTGCACCCCCTGAGAGAAGCACTGCTGACACTGCTGGTGGTGCCTGCGGGCAGTTGTTGCTTGCCACCCCCCTTCCCTCACCATTGCCGCAGCCACCTGTGGGAGCTCCTCGCTCACCACCACCACACCCACGCCGCTGCTATCGCTGCCGCCACCTGCGGGTGGTTGCCGTGTCCCCCCAGCCTCTGGGGGCACACGTTGTTCATGGTACAGTTACAGGTTTAAACAGATCACCAGTCACTGACACCATTGGCAACACATAGGGGGTGCACACGGGTACACGTGCACCCCCTGGAAGCACCAGCCATGAAACCAGAAGTGTCATCAGAAATGCACCTTCAGGTTCACTGCTGGCTCGATGATTGGCCACTGGAGGACCACACACCCCTTCTCCCTCCCACCTCCCGTCAGCGATCTGGTGCCCCTCCAGACTCGGGAGGTACCAGTTGCCCATGCCCTGAGGTATGTCTTAGCTATCACTGGCCCTGCCTTGGGCCCAGGGTATGAACTGGGTCTCTTCCAGCCCTGTCTTCCATCCATATGTCCTGTTTCCCCCTGCTCGTGTGATAGAGGCCAATAGGATGGGACTTAACACAGGCAACTCAACAAGAGGCAGTGACTGGAGCAGGTTGAGACAGGGGTGTTTAGTCTGAAGTCAGGCAGAAGGCAGGGTAGATTTGCACCTCGTAGACAAGTCAATAAGATATCCATAGAGCATAAGCTTTCATGAACTCAAGCTTGTTGCATCTGATGATGGAACGAGACAAACCACAGCAAACTCCCCGGCTTGTTAATAGGGCTGTTGATTGTAGCTGTGTTGGTCTAAGCACATAGGCAGACAAGGTTCTTTGGGTAGGTGTGATATCTTTGTCTAATAAAAGATATCACGTCTAGCCAAAGAACCTTGTCCAGCTTGTTAATAGCTGCTACCCTGGAGGCTGCTTCAATCCTTCTTGTCAGCAGGAAATGACAGCAGAGTGAGGACAGCAATTCTGATGGCAACTGCAAGCATGAGAGAGGGGGATTGCTAGCCCAGAAGATCTGTCTGAACATGGATTGGGCTTAATTGCTCTCACGTTCACTTTCATCACAGACATGACACTGTTGCCTGGGGAAATCTGGTTGTTTGCAAGGACCAGGAGCAACATGTGTTCTTGCTTGACTGTCCCTTTAAAAAAATCCAAGGATGTGCCACTAGGATGTCAGTGACAGGCAGATGCTATCCAATTACATCCCATCTGCATGGGGAATGGCTTGTGTGTGTGCACCAGAGCGAAGGAAGGGAAGCCCAGGGATGGGGCAAGGCAGGCAGAGCAGGCAGCAACAAGTGGTGGCCTGGGTTTAAGTCCCCTCCAGCAGCATTGTTGGATCCCAAGCACAGGCAGGTAGAGCAGGCTGCAGGGGCAGCACTGCCTCCACGCTCTCCAGCTGAGGAAGAAGAATAGCAAACTCTGAGACAGCAAGCAAATGGAGACAGACACTTCTCACCTCAACTCAGGTATTGTGCCTTTTAGTTTCTGATTTGAAAGAGTTACATGCAAATAACAGGTCAGCAAAGTAGCCGGCTGGTGCTGGGGAGGGGAGGGGGAGGGAGAGCAAAGAGATTTGCAAGCAGATCCCTTCCATAATTATTCTCTGCAAAGTGCCCCTTTCCAGCCTAAGCAACTGAGCATATTGCAGGCGGGTATATTTGGAAACCGGCGCTGCTCTGACATGAGCTGTAACTAGATTAACTCTTGAGCCAAACGTTTTAAGGCAGCTCTGGAAAACGCAGACACAATTGTTCTTCCCAGCAAAACAGGGTGAGACAGAGCAATCAGTCCGTGCCGCCTCGACTGACAAACACACCCCTGAGCCCTCTGTATAATCAAACTTCCAGCTCTCTGTGCTGAAGTCCTTGCCGATTTAAGAACGCATGTGCTTCAGTGTTTGACTGGCTAAGGGCCAGGCCCAGGAAAGAGCTGACATGCCCAAGAAGGACTTAGGTGGAATTGAGAGCAGTCCTGGGATCCCCAGATCCCCTTGGCTGCTGTCGAAGCCCAGAAGCACCTCCGCTTCGGAGGCACCTTTGGAGTTCCCCAGGTGCCCGGACTCCCAGTCGGAGCAGTTCAGCATCTGCCGTGTGCTACCTAACCGCCCTGAGGAGCCCAGTAACACAGGGCTTTTCAGAACACAGGATCCCCCTGTGAAGACCCAAAAGGCAGTTGTGGCCACTTTGAAAAGCTAGCCAGCAGGGAGGGTACTCACCTTTCATGTAAGGTCCCCCTGGCTACAGAGGTCACCCAGAGGGTTGAGTTCCCTCCTTGGATTGAAGGGATACAAATCCACTTCTCCCACCTCTACAGAAAGTGCCACAGCCACCAAGGTAGAGGCTAGTCCCTGGGACAGGGGCACCCTCCACCCCTCCAGTAGATGCTGCTCCACAGTGCAGCAAAGAATGCAAGGTCCATTGTGCCAGAGAAAGGCAAAATGTCCACGTGTGTCTGTTTGCTGGTGCTCAGAGCATTCATTTCAGGGAAGCGCAGGAGGCCTGGTTCCTGCTCTCAGGACTGTCAGGCCCTTTATTCACTGCTGGTTAATATAAAATGCACAAACTGTATCAGGAGCAGGGCCCAGAACCAAGGCCTCCCTGGCAGGTAGAAACAACAGCCTGGTGCTCCTGGTCTCACCAGGAAGGTCCGGCAGGGTGAGTACAGAATTCATGGCAGCTGCTTCCATAGACGAGCTTCCACCTTTTGCTCTGTGTGCTAAGACTGAGCTTGGAAACTGTGCACTGGACAGTGGTGAGTAAGGAAGCAGTGCTTGTCAGAGCAGTGTTGGGAGGCCCAGGGACCAGAAGACACCTCTGTGAAGCACGAGCCCTGCCCTGCATCCCATCTTGTGCCAGGCCCTATGGGCATGTTGGTTTCAGCATTGCCAGCTCACTCCGACTGTGAGACTGGTAATAAGGAGGGAACAATACACACTGTAACTCCGGTGTGGCTCGACAGGGGTGCTCTCATGCATGCTGTGTCCACCTGTTCCTGCTCTCACCCCACCCCTGCCCCCCCAAACCTGGAAGTGTGGGGGCTAAGCTGCACTGAGGGTGCCCTCTATGGCAACTCTGAGATCACATGGGGGATACTCGCACACAAGGTTCACCAGCACACCTCTGGGTTTGCTGGAGGTGAGGGGCAGGGCATGCACGAGGGCAGCTCTCTCAGGATGCACCTAGCATGTATTTTTTCTTAAAGTGGCACCTCCTGGAGTCCTGCTGCCAGAACGGCAACGTTCACTTTTAAATGGCCGGTTTCCTGGTGCAGAGGGAACCTGGAGGCTCCCACATGAGAAGGCAGCTCCAGAGAGCCCCACCTCTTGTTATCTTTTGCCATGTTTCAGCCTGTCTTGCAATTTTCCAGCATTTGACCAGTGACCCTTTTTTTTTTTTTAACCACGTGGAAGCTGTCAGGGAATTTCCCTATCCCCTGCCTCCTTGCCATCCTTTTCTACCTGAAGGGAGGGCTCTGGTTCTGGGTAGGCTGTGCAGAAGGATGAATGTTGCTTCTGGGTATCTGCACCTCCCACCCCCAACTCCAGCCTGGAAGAATGAGCCCCATTTATTTGAAAATCTGAGAAATGCAAAGAATTAACTTGAATCCAAAGCAAACCCCAGCTTGAAATGGGGAGAGCCGAGGCTGTCAGGATGTGGCCTCTTCTTTCCGTGTTACAGCTTTATAGCTAAACTGCCACTTGCTGTGCAAATGTAGGTCACACAGAGACGTTTAAGCGTTGAACAGCGTTCAAGAAAAGTGACGTCTGTTCCCCCCCACCCTCTCTTCTTTTCCCCCCTTCAGATAGGAAAGAATACCCTTTGAAAGACAAGTAAAGAGAGTGAAAGACTTGGTTTCAAGCAATCCATTTACAGACCAAATCCTCGGTGCCCAGGGATGAGAGCGGTGGAATTCAGATTCAAATGATCTCCCACCAGGATTAAAGTTCACCCAGCAACCATGCAGAGGCATCAGCTAGGGACACAGTGATCAGTATGTTCCTGACACGCCTGTCCTCCCCCTTTGCACAACTCCTGGTTACAAACGTGTTCTTCTCTCTCCTCCTGGGCGTCCCTCTGAGTGTCTCTTGCCCACAACGGTGTCAGTGCACGGACCACTCTGGAGCAATGGCTGTCCTGTGCAGCTCCAGGCATCTGGAAGAAATTCCACAGGATATTCCCAAAGACGCTGTGTACTTGAAGCTTGATGCTAACAAAATCACTAAAATACCCAATAATGCTTTCAAGCACCTGAATCACTTGGAAGAGCTGGACCTGTCCAGAAACGCCATTGAGAAGATAGACATGGCAGCTTTCAAAGGGGTGGCAGATGGGCTACAGATGCTGGACCTTTCCAACAACCATATCCAGAGCATTCCCAAGGAGGCCCTGGTCAAACTGAACGCCAAGATTCGCTTGTCCAACAACCCCTGGCACTGCGAGTGCACTCTGCAGGAGGTGCTGTGGGAAGTGAAACTGGACCCAGAGTCAGTGAACGAGATTACCTGCCAAACGTCTGTGCGAGAGGAATACGTCGGGAAGCCGCTGGTCCAGATCCTGGACTCTGGGGTCAATTTCTGTAACATACGCCAGAAGACCACGGACATTGCCATGTTCATCACCATGTTTGGCTGGTTCACCATGGTGATCACCTACGTTGTGTATTACGTCCGACACAATCAGGAAGATGCCAGGAAGCACCTAGAATACCTGAAATCACTGCCTAGCACCCAGGTCCCCAAAGAGACCATCAGCACCATCCTGTAGCAACAAACACCAGGCCCCTCATGCAACACTCAGCTCTAGGATAGAAACCATGTTGGGGGTGGGGGGCGGGAGAAGCCATCTGTTTCCTACCTGATTGCTAAAGCTTTTCTACCAGGTTTGTATGAGCTGTTTAATAGAAGGGTGAAATTGTATTTTGTAATAAGCTAAGTTATGACCAACAGCTTCTATAAAAAACCTCAGGTCTCTTATTTACCTGATATCACTCACTATCCCATTCTACCGGTTGCCAAATGAGACCCCACAAAGTACATTCTGGTCTTTGCAGAAAGCAGGAGAGCAAAACCAAATACTGGTAGTGCTATGACATGAATGTCCCTGCTGTCTCTGGGAGTGGTTTTCCAGAGAACAGCACGTGTGTTCAGAGTTCAAAGGCATTCAGCATTGGCAGGAAGCACAGCAATGCCAAATACAACAGTCGGGTCAGCTCACATCCGGCGCTTTCACTACGTGACTGGCACAGGGGCCTTCCTCTCGCTCCTATCCTGCGGTCACTGCCATGGACTGAGCTGGGAGCAGGAGCAAAGAAACAGGCCCACCACTCCAAGTCCACCAGAAGCAGAGAGCTGGTGAGTGGGGAGGTTGTGGGGTGGGTGGACTGGGCCCACTGGGGCAGAGCTAGGATGTGGCCAGGGCTTTGGTGATTAACAGCAATGAAGACATGGGGTGAATGCAAGGGGTGGGTTGCTTCTGCTGCCAGCATGCACAGGGATCAGTTGAAATTTGCCTGGGAAGAAATGGAGATCAGAGGCCAGCAATCAAACAGGAGCAGCCACATAGTGCTAGAGAAGCTGGTGTGCATGTGCCCCATGGCATGGCTGAGACAGGGAGCATGGCTGGAAACTGCCGTGGGCTGCATCCCACCCCTGAGCGAGACAGGCGCAAGACACCCTTGCAGCTCTCCCTGAGCAGCTGCCAGCAGCTGGGGTGGGTGGGGGGGGAAAAGAGGAGGGCACGGCTAGCTCTAAAACAGCTAGTAATGAAAGCATTCACGCCCACACTCACCCACATGCTCGCAGGCCCATCTGGCTCAGGCATGCCATGCGCTCAGGGAGAGAGAGAAGCAGGATCTTTCCCACCCCGTCTCCCTCCACCAGTGCCAGCCCCAGAGCTCAGAAGCCTGAGTCAGGCCTCGAACATCAGGAGGCTTTTCTTTCGCCCATACCCTAGGCTGACAGGGCTGCTGGCTTTGGAATGGCCCGAGCAAATGGGAGACCATGGTGGTCACCACTCCTCCGGCAGCACGCACCAAGGCGATTGCTGGGACCATGGCAGGAAGCCTTGGAGCCACTGAGGCTGGGGGAGCTCCCTGTCCATCTTCAAGAATCGGCTAATTTCTCCCCATATAGCTTCCCTGGATGTGTCACACAGGGCCGGCACCATCCGTGTTCAATTTCTCTTGCTACCATGGTGTGCGTGCGCCCACGTGAATGCATATCCAGCCATGAGGACAGGTGACCCTACTTCTACCTGCTGTTGATGATTCCTACGCCTTCTTCTGCAGCAGGCGGGTGCCGGTAGAGACAGGATCCTGGATGCGACGCACCCTGGATGGGACAGTCCTGAGGGCAGGTGAGTGCCGCCCTGAGATCCTGGCCTCATGGTGGAAGGCAGCGCCCTGATGATCTGTGAGGTAAGCACCCGTCCTCATTGAGTCTTAGAGAAGTGGGGCTGGAAGGGACCTCCAGCGGTCACATCTCATCCCATCCCTTGCCTGAGTCAGGATTAGCTCTGTCCAAACCATCCTGGACAATCCATAATCTAAAACTCCACATAAGATGGACATCAACCCTGACCCAGCACAGACCTAACATCCAAACCTGCCACGGGGAAAGCAGGGGGACCACGGCAGCCAGTGTCCTGCTGCTATGAAACGAGATCCTGGGTAGAGGGCCATCCCTTCCGCTACAGAGGAAGACAAACCCCTTCCCCAGTCCCTACCAATCTGACCATGGGCTAAAACTCCTTCCTGATCCCAGATATGGCATCGGTTAGACCCCAAGCAGAGGGGCAAGACTCTCTAGCCAGGAATGTCTGACTTTGGTGCCATTAGGAGCATTGGCACAGCCCAGTCAGTCCCCAGCCTTGGCTGTAGACAACACGCAGTGCCTCTGAGGAAGGTTATTAAACACTCTGAAATATGTAGCAGAAAGGGTGCGGGGAGGCATGGGGGCAAGCAGCAAAGCCCAGAAGCCTGGAAAATCCCCATGGTAGAACATAGGCATCACTACGCCTAGATCATCCCCTCTAGTGGCTGTTCAGGCTCTCCTTGAACACTTCTAGTGACAGAGTCCACAGCTTCCCTGGACACCTATTTCACTGCCTCCCTGCTCTTCCCATGCAGAAGTTTTTCCAGATATCCAAGCTAAACCTACTTTGCTGCAGCTTCAAGCCATGGGTCTGCATCCTCCTCTTTTCAGTGAGAGAGAAAAGGCACTTTCCCTCTCCTTTATCATGGTGGTCAGACCCAGTGGCCATCCTCCTGGCTCTCCCTGCATGAGCTGTTGCTGTGGCTTTGCTGTCTGCCATGCATGGCATATAATGACATGTGTGTCAGGAGCATGTTGCAGCTCAGGGAGGTCCCAGCAGAGATTGGAGCCTCAGCTGTACAGCCCTCCAGAAAGCTCCTGGGTCCTGCTGTCCCCCTGGCTCTCCTCCATATACCTCCCCAATCATCTGCCTCCAGCCCCATATCTTCTCGTCCAGCTCCACAGCTCCTACCCCCTCCCCTGATGCCCAGTTCCACCTCATCTCCCCCTGCCGGGGGCCAGAAACCTCCCTGCCCTCCAGGGCCCTTCGGAGGCACATCACCGCTGTCTGAGATGTGAGCTCATGAGTACAGGAGCTGCTACAATGGCAGGTCTCCTTCTTCCATATCCCCAAGCTGCTCACACCAGGCAGGTTATCATGTAGCTAGGCCTAAGCTCTCTGCAGCAACTCGTGGCTCGGGGAGACTTTGCAGAAGCACTGAGCACCCTGTGTCTGTAGACGTGGCTTCTTTTTTAGCATAAACTGTACTACCCACAACCATTTGTGCCACTTGAACAGGCAGGCTCTGGGTTTGCAAATCACCCTCTTTTTGAGATGTGCATTTCTCCTCCTTCTACTGTCCTCCAGGCCCGAAGTCACCACCACTGCAGTTCCAACAGTAAAGCACGGAGCACTGAAGCCAGGGCCCAGCCTCACTCCTGCTTCTTGTTCTCCTGGCTGCAGATACATCATCGATTAAATAACGGCATGAAACCACCGTGGGTGCGTGTGTCATGGAACCAGGACCCAGCTCCCCTGGCGAGGCTCCTGTACAGGGAAGGGCATGTGCTCATGCTCCATTTCAGGAATGGATGACTTACGAGCAAGAAAGCAGGATGTTATTGTGCAATTTAACTCAAGTGCCTCCTCTGCCTGGCTGCTGTGCCTCTACCTGGCCCCCAAACACTGTTGATTTTCTAACACCCACATTTTCAATAAAGTCCTATCCAAATACACAATTCCGCTGGCTCTTCAGACCTTTTCTGCCGAAGTCTGGATACATCCTGGGAAAGCCTAACATGTGTCTATCAGGCAGTGGCCCCAGCACCTATCCTAAGTTGAGTAGAGGAACAGGGCTTCTCACAGCAGCCCTGGCGAGGGTAAAGCTCATGGAGGACCTAATGAGAAGGGGCTGTCACCTGTTTTGTCCCTGCTCAGCCAGGCATTATGAGCCTTGCAAGGAGTGGCATCTTGCATTTCCCTCTGTCCTCCCCACTTCTCTGGGGCTAAAGGGTGACAGGTGGGATAGAAGGAAAAGGAGCCCAGCCTGTGCCTCCCCACATGCTGGCCTGAACATCGGGGAACATGCCCACCTCACACTGCCAGTGGGGCAGTGTCCCAAGAGGGTACTGGCTTAGCCCTCCCCTATTGCTATGGACATCCAAGGGCACATGTATACCCCTTCAGGCTCACATGCTCACTTCAGGCCAGCAGACTGCAGTGCTCCCTCTCTGCATTTCACCCCAGGGATCCCTTCCTTGGGCTCAGCATGTCTCTACTCACCATTCAGGGCTGTGATCTCAAGTAGCTGAAGATACCTCCTTGCAGCTATGACTGAGAAGCCAAGGTGGTGGAAATGGCTGGGGTTTGAGATGGACCCTGTTCCCAGCTTGCTGGCTGTTGTGGACTCCACTTTGAGGCAGCATGCCCTGTGTATGGAGCCTTGTTTCCATACCAAGGACTACACTTGTACCTAGTTCCTTCTCTGGATTGGGCTGTGTGCCTCAGATCCCCATCTGCACGTGAGGGATGATAACACTCCTTATATTATCTGTCCCACCAAGGGCATGATATCTTTGGGGCAGGCTCTCTGTGTAGGGAGGGCCCCATGTCAAGGAGGGTCAGGATAAATGCCTCTAGCAGAGATGAAACAATGGGGTAGCAATAACAACAGGTATGGCCAAGCCTTTTTGAAAGGAGCCGAGGTCTCAACAGCCAAGGATACCACTGAAAAGCAAAGAAGCCTGAAAGCGATGAGCAGCGTTTGTCTACGGCTCTTTGCAAATTCGGCCGTAGCTGGCTGGGTGGCGGGGTGGAGCAGGAAAGACAAACTCCACTAATTCAGTTAAAAACAGAGGATCGCTCGGGGGCCGCTCACCAGGAGAGGGAACGAGAAACGCTGCCGAGAGGATTCTGTTCTGTCGAATGTTGTGCATTTGTAACCTAGGCAACAAGTGCTTGCAGCAATATTTAGCACCAGGTTAGTGTGCACAGGGACCTTCTGGAGTTGGGCTGCAGGCATGCCGGTGCCTTGGTTTCAGAAAAATAACCGCATTTGTTACATCTCGTGGAGCCCAGAGGGAAAGGATTCTCAAGTCTCAGCTAGAGTGCCTTGAAAAGGCACAGGGCAGGCAATCACCCTTGCTGTCCTAGACACAATGCTGGGAAAGAGGAAGACAGAAGCCTAGAGGTGACTGAATGAAGGCATAAAGCAGGGGAGGAAAATAGCATGAGAACAGAACTGAAAAGAAAGGAAACCCCCATGGAAAGAAAAACAGAAGACACATGGGTGGTAAAATAAAGCCCTTGGAAACATGGCACTTACCCATGCAGTGAGGTAGAGCTTCTGGGGTCAGGGCATCTGTTGATTATAACCGTCATCATCACTAATACTATTAGTCTGATAGTAGTTCCTAGAGGCTCCGAGCCAGGGACAGGAGGCCATTGTGTTATATGCTGTACACACATAGCAGAAATGATCCCTGCCCCAAACAGCTTACTTGTAGGAGCACAGGCAATAGCCACTGTCTCACAAACTGCCTCCCTTCACCCCACAGCTGTAGGCTAGCTGCATTTTGTATCATTCTTTACCTCTTGTGTGTCTGAGTGACACCTCACATTGCAGGACACTTAACAGAAAATATAGCCAAGAATCATCATAACCAACCAGCATACTCCTAACCTTCAACCACGTATTTTGTTATGGAAATTATGGCTGAATAATCTGACCCTCCCCGTAAGTCTGATCCAAAACCCATGGGCGTCTTTCTATTGACTTCATGGGGCTTTAGAACTGGCCCTAAAAGTTGCCCTCCTCTGAATACTCAACAAGTCAGGAATTTTTCAATAAAACTTGTTTTCCATTGGGAAACGCTAGATCTTTAATTTTTTTTTTCCCCCAACAGGAAAAAACAGTTGATTTGAATGAGGTTTTCATGCTAATTCTCTCCCCCTTTTTTTTTTTTTGGAAGAGTTCCAAAATTGTCAAAACATCTTGTCACAAGATTTTTTAAACAGAAAAATCTTTTTTTGTTGTTGTTATTTTCAGATTTGTTCATTTCTAATGAGACATGCACAAAAACCAGGCAAAATCCAAACAAAATGCTTTGAAATAACTGAAATTAAATGTTTTGCTTCACCCAAAACATTGGCACAGATTGTTTTTTTAAAAGAGATTTCCCCTTTTCATCCTAATTATAGCAGGAAAATCTTCCCAAGCCTTGAAAAGTGCTCTGGCCCTGGAAAAACTGTCCAGCCATGCCCATTATATCAGACGTGCAGAGTGGCGAGACACGAAGGAGCATGTTTCTGTGGATTATGGGCCGGGTGTGACAAGACTCAGGTGGAGGGTCCTTCGGCCCCACTGCAGTCAGACCTGCCATCCCAGACCCACGCAGAAACCTCCCAACCCCCCCTCCTGCCATGGCTTGCTGGAAAAAAGAAAGGTAGTTGAGGAGGCATCTTGCCTATGCTCAAAGCAGAGGGAAGGGGAATGAAACCAGGGGAAGGTCTTACTGCATGGCAGGACTCTTGGCATCTACTGGGTCATGAGTGTCATATTGGACCTAGCTTGTTCCAGGCCCTGGTCACTCTCATCTAAACACCACCTCTCTTTTTCCTCAGTCTGTCCCTAGCTCTGTGCTGCTTCCACCCTTCTGCCCCTTCAGGGACTAGAGCCCAGGACCTCAGGCTGTGCAGCCATACTACCCAACCCCTTAAGGTACCAGAGCTGGTCCTTTGGACCTGACCCCAGTTCAGTTCCTGTCCTCAGACTGTCCTGCCTATGGCCGTAGCCTTCACTTTGGGAAGGGTATCAGTCAGGATGTTGGTGCACCCTGTTATGCCACCTACACATCTCTACTTACGGCCACTCCCATCCCACCAGGTATCCGTTACACAACAAAAAAGGGGGAAAACCTCCACTTTAAATTTCTGCCTGCCTAAATAGACACTGTCTTCACTCAGGGCTTTGCCCACTGGCTTGCTGCCCAAAAGTAAGGAGCAAAGGAGACCTCTCAGTAGAAACTTACTCCCCCTCTGGGGTTACTCACAGTGTCCAGTAAGGCCTCTCATCCATCAGGCAGAATCAGTCCAGCCTTGTGCACATCCAGGGCTTGACTGCTCCTCACTCACTCCTGGGGCAGGCTTTTGTCTCTCCTAGCCATGCCCCCTTCCAGTCATGGGACCTATTCAGGGGCACCTGGCCCTTGCTGGCCCCAACAGGGTCTTTCCTCTCCAATCTTCATAACAGGGTCTTGACTCCCTGTTGAACAGAGGTGCTAGTCCCTGATATTATTATTAACAATGCATAACACCTCCTGCTAGAATCAACTGAAAATGTCACAGAACTTCCCATGTGTTGGCTGAAATTTTCCATGCCAGATGTCTGCCTTTTTTGGAGGGGGGGTAGGAGATGTCAGCCAATTCAGTTCAGCTTCCCTAAGGATGAAGCTGGGGGGGGATATGTTATTTTACCCAGGTGAAATAAAATAGTCCTGCTGACCTTTTCTTTGGAAAGTTCTAGGTGCCCCCAAACTTTGTAGGCTTGGAATTTGGCAGGGATGTGGCCTTGATGTCAGAGACACTCCTTCACTGTCTCTGGGGAAAACTCCACCAGTCTGGCCAAGTTATAAAGCTCTGAAAAATTACAATCCACTGTGCTTAGTGGTAACTTCTTAGTTGGCTAGCTCAAATTGCTGAAACTCCATCCTCAATGAGTATGCGCCATCTTCTTCTGGCATCTATATTTGATTTGACTGCATATAGGGCAGCCTTTGGAAATGATGGACTAAGCTCCACCTCACTGCTACGGAGGCTAAGATGGGTTAAGAAGAAAGGGATGAGAAGAACTGTAAGAGTTGCTCCAAGTCATGGTAGGGCCAGGCACCAGAACTTAGAGCAGGGAGCCTGTCCTCCTTTCCTCTCAATGGTAT
>NW_005842600.1:860940-878394 GCF_000455745.1 Alligator sinensis | reverse complement strand
AGGGAAGCTACTTGGATCATACTCAGAGGAGGCAAAAGCTGACCCCAGGGTATAGGAGAGGAAGGAGTAGACTTGGACAAGGAGCTGGCAATGGAAGGGGGAGAAAAACAGAGACTGTGACTGGCTGGGAAAGGAGATGGGGACTGGGTTTTGGTGAAGGCTGGGACTGGTTAAACTTCTTGGACTAGGAGCCAGAGTGGGGTCTTGGAGTCAGTTAACTCATGGGGGGAGGTGCAGGGATACTGAGATCAGATGAGGATATGCAGGAAAAGGGAGACTGTGATTGGCTGGAGAAAACTAAAAATAATGGGGGTTGGGGGATGGAGGCAGAGGAAGGGGAGACAGACCGAACGAGGAGATAAGGTGCACAGGAAGAACTGAGCAAAGAGCCTGGGGCAAGGAGCCAAAAAGGAAGGAAACCCAGAGAAGGAGCCAGGGAAAGTGCAAGAGAGAGAAGTGGAGGCTGGGACTTGCTAGGTAAAGAGACTGCCAATAGGGCAGAGGGACAGGAAAAGCTTGAACCAGGTGGTGCACAAGGGGTCAAGTTTTAGTGCAGGGAAAGACAGAAGAGTGTGCATTCATTACAGCGTGCGCTCTTCCAGGGACTGGAGCGTGATGCAGGATTCACCACTCCTCTGCCGTCAGCATCTGTCTGCGCACCCCTTTGGCAATGTGTGCATTGCATCTCCACATGTGTGCATTGCCTTTTCCCATGGAGGATGACAACCTCCTGCTGCCATCAGTTCCTGTGTTAGTTCTGGTGGCAGAATACGCTGGGCCTTAAGATTTCACCCCTGCGGCTGACCCACACAGCTGTCAGAACAGCTCAGCACCATGGAACTGCTTGATTTAAACACCTAGGACGGTACACACAAATGCATGATCAAGGTTGCTAAGTCAACCGCTCAGAAGCTAGGAAATACCAAGATTCGGGTTGCCTGTGCCTTTTTGTTCATTCCAAGTCATTGTGGTCAAGAGACACCAGCCCACAAGGGAGTGATGTGCCTGGCTTCACATACAGCCATGTGGACTGTGCCAGCCAAATGGCCGTGTAACCACTGAGTGCTGGGGACAAGGCCCACCCATTAATACAAGAGCTGCTGTGACTAGTTTCCATGGAGAGCCCAGCAGTGGCAGGACTATGACAGTGGGGGCCAAGGTTTCCATGGAGACTGGCCCCAGCAGCACTGGCAGGATGCGTGGCGGGGCAGGGAGCTGCTCCAGGGCAGGGATCCTGCAGCAGTGACTGCATGGTCCAGAGCAGGGGCAAAGCTGCAATCCACTGCCCACGCATGCCGGGCAGGGACATGCAGGCAGTAGATCGCAGCTTTGCTCTGGCTTCAGAACATGCTGTCACCAACGCAAGATACCAACCCCGGCCGCGGAGCAGCTCCCCACCCAGCCACACTGCTAGTGCTGCTGGGGCCGGTCTCCATGGAAACCCATGCTGTCAGGGTGCAGCTGCTTCTGGGGTCTCCATGGAAACCAGCCCCAGCGATGCAGGCAGGGGCTGCTGGGAAATGGAGGCTGGCCCCCAGCCAGATCTGCCATTTCACCTACCCCTACACTAACAGCTTGAAGCCATAGCAGGAGAGCTCAAAGGCTCTGTCACCACACTGCTTTGCAGCAAAGTGCTCTAACCACCAGGCCACATGCTAGGTCATACTTATTGTGGTCTTCAGCTCTCTTCTTCTAGCTGGCCCACTGGGCAGTCAAAAGTGAAGGATACCTGTGGTTAGGAGAAGATGCATAAGCCAGAGGGAGTGAGGGTGAATGTGATGGCAGCCTCCCTGGAAGAGAGGGGTCTCTGAGTTCAGGGCCTGGCCCAGCCTCAACCCCCAGTAGGAGAGAACCTGTTCTGCTGCTATTCACCCATTTTATCAAATGCAAGGTGCAGTGGGGCAGCTTCAGAGGATGGGTTGGGGGTGCCCTTGGTATTGCCTAGCCCATAGCTTAGGGTTGGAGCAAGAGACACAGACTCAAACCTCCTCTGGGTGAAGAGGGCCTAGAACGCATGTCTCCTACTCTCAGGGCAGGTGTCCTGGCTATGGGGCTAAAAGGTGCCAGTGTCCCCTTCCATTCTACCTCTGGCAGGTATGCACAAGCCTATTCCAACACAGGTGCAAGCTGAATCCAACCCAGGTTAATCTCCAAGCACTACACACAGGGGTATGTGTGAAGGAGTCTGGTCTCTATAGGGCTTCACTTGTTGCAGAAGTTGCACAGGATGCTGTGAATGAACCAGAGAGTTCCTGCTGCTGAATCCCACTCTGGAGACCTGGATTCTATCCCAGCCTCTGACACAGGGATGCTGAGATCCAGGCTGCTCAGAGATGGTCACTAATTGCTGCTCCTTGTTATCCAATTTGCAAAAGTGCTAATCCCTAGCAGCTACAGCTGCAGTCCATGGGAGGTGTGCTCTGAACATATATTACTGTGTGTATTCATGTATCCTTCCCCCAAAATCAGGCCTTCAAAACGGGTTTATGTCTTAAGCAGGGAATCTGATTTTTCATCACTGGAATAGAAGCTTTATTACTCATGTGAACTTATATAAAGAACTATTCACAGTAAAGACATGACAGGCTTGCTACTGCCCTTGCAAGGGTCTGGAGCCTAACCTTATTGCTGTCCTGCCACATCAGGAAGCTCTTGCTGCCTTACCCGGACTGTCTCCCGGGGTGCCACGCTACCTGGACACTTTGTGTTTCCAGGAAGACTTACTCCATCTCACACAGTCAGCCAGGACTCTTGAAAGCTCTGTTTTTCCCCTACATTCAGCCTTCCTAAACCAAAGGGCATGTCTTATTTGGATGCATTTGGTATGTGGAAAAATGCAGCATGTAGAATCATAGAAAATGAGGGTTGGAAGGGACCTCAGGAATCACATCTAGTCCAAACGTCTGCTCAGAGCACGACCAGCCCCAACTAGATCATCCCAGCCAAGGCTTTGTCGAGCTGAGCCTTAAAAAACTCCAAGGATGGAGAGTCCACAACCTCTCTGGGTAACCTGTTTCAGTGCCTCACCACCCTCCTAGTGAGAAAGTTTATCTTAATATCCAACCTAAACCTCCCTTGCTGCAATGAGAGCCCATTGTTCCTTGTTAAGTCATCTGCCACCAACTGAGAACAGTCCAGCTCCATCCTCTTTGGAAGCACCCTGCAGGAAGTTGAACGTTGCTGTCAAATCCCCCCTCAGTCTTCTCTTCTTCAGACTAAATAAACCCAGTTCCCTCAGCCTCTCCTCATAAGTCATGTGCCCCAGCCCCTGGACTATTTTCATTGCTCTCAACTGGACTCTCTCCAACTTGTCCACATCCTCTCTGTAGTGGGGGGCCCAAAACTGGACACAGGACTCCAGATGTGGCCTCATCAGCACTGAATAAAGGGGAAGAATCACTTCCCTTGACCTGCTGACAATGCTCCTAACCAAAGCAGCTCAGGATGCCCTTAACTTTCTTGGCAACAAGGGCACACTGCTGACTAGTATCAGTCTTACTGTTCACTTTAACCCCCAAATCCTTTTCTGCAGAGCTGCCATGCTGTGAAATATTCTGAAAAATCAGGTATTTTCAACAGAGGGTTCAAAATGAGTGCCAACTTTTGTCTGCAATCTCTGTGTCCCCCAGAAAAAGTCTGTACAACCATCACCATCCCCTTCCTCCCTCAGGATGCAGGAAAGAGCAAACCAACCCCCTCCCTCTAGTTGTATTTCTGTGGGATGGCCGGGATTACCCAAATGTGTAAAGCCAGAGGTCTTGCCTCATGAGGAAGCAGGTCTGGATTGACCACTTCCAGCCCACCATGTTCTGTGCAGGCCTTAACACATGCTGTGAACCTAGAGAAAAATGGCAGTAGCTCTTCTGTAGCACTTTTCTTCAGTAGATCTTTAAGCACTTTACAAAGTAGGTCAGAGGAGGTCTCCTGGGGATGTTGTGAAGATCAAATAATTACAGCCTGCAAAGTGCTCAGATTTTATAGCGCTGAGCTCCACAGAAAAGCCCACAAGGAAATGAGGAATTCTGTAGTCAGAGCAAGGCTCAAGCAGTGCTCAGTAAACAAGGCCTGGGGCCGGAGATTGAACGATGAGAAGAAAGCAAACTATTGACTTGCTGCTCATTAAGTGAACACTGTCCCTCCCCTGCACTGAGTGAAGCAGGTGTCCTATGGAACAAAAATAATATGCCATTGTGTTATTAAAGATTGTATCGCAAGGCCTACACATAAGCAGGGTTAATTAAGGTCGCACAGTCAGATCTTGACTTTTGATGGCTTGGCTTTGCAACCTTAATAATATTCTTTTAACCTGGGTTGGGGGGGCTGGGGGGGGGGGGGGGGGGGGGGGCATGGATTGCACTAACTCAGGGATTGGGGAGCAGATCATTGCAGTTGCGAGCCAGCCACACAAAGAGTCTTGCATAGTGCATGGTGCTCTTTAGTACTTTGTCCAGTCGTGTTTTGAATTTCTCAGGGGATCAGTCTTCCTGGGGCAGCTCAGTCTCAGCTCTCCTGCTGTGGATGGTTGTCTCAGGTAGAAAGCATTCTGATAAATACTCTGCTCATCCTTATTGGTTTCAATAGCACTTAGCCACGGATGAGACAGCCATGAAACGAATCATTGCCATCTGAAAGTATTTAAGAACTCTAGAGTCAGGCCATCAATAAATAGTTTGATTGCCTTACAAATCCTGGAATTGCTTCAAAATACTGTCCTGGGGGCTTTGTCCTTGCTTTCTGGCTTCTGTGTCTTCAGGGTGCACTTGCTTCTTATTTCCATGCTTTTTCCTATATCCAGGAGGGTTAGAAACCACATTTTTAAAAAGGAAAGCTGTGAATCACACACCGACGCATGATTCCTGGAACTGGGGCTTGGAAAAGAAACACCAGGGCTTGTGACACTGGTGATCAAGTCAGAAGATTTGACATCCCCCGTGCATTATATTTGCAGGGTCATGAAGGAGAGGACTGTACTTCCTCCCCAGGTACCATATTCATTTGTGAGATGAAGTTAAACTGAGCTCCAGTTTGGGTTTCTGCGGGGGGAAAAGGGATTTTACATTTGCCGCTGAGTATAGTTGTCTCAGTCAGTTATAGGATTTTCCCACCCAGCCACCAAGGAAGGACTTGAATCCACTAGTTCTCTTGAAAGACAGATCAGTGCTGGGCAAAGACCAGGTCAGGGCACCCCCAAGGAAGATAAACTCCAGGGCACAGAGGACATCATGCCAATGGGGAAATCAGATCCCTTAAGACAGCAGTTCCCAAACTCTCACAGACTGCGCTCCACCAATTAAAAAAGATACAACCTTAAGTACCACCAGCAAATTTGTCAGTTCAACCTTAGGTACCACCAGCAATTTTTTGTCATGTAAGGTAATTATAATAATCAATCTCTTAATGTGTACCACTGACAGGTTGTCTGCGTACCACTGGTTGTACGTATCCCATAGATTGGGAACCGCTGCCTTAACAGAGAAATTTGAGTGCGTACATGCAGGTATGGAAGAAGAGCCATTACACCGGGCAGCATGTGCATTTCTGTGCCAATAGCTACTCAGGGGCCAGGCTGGAGAATGAGCATGTGCACTGGGTCTCCCCTACCTGTGCTCGCTGGCCACGACTTTGATGTTATATTAAATTTGGGAGGCTGCCCCAGTGACTCCTCCAGAGTGATTCCTTGGCCCCTCAGCTCCGTCCCTCTGAGTCCTTGACACCTCAGGGTCCATCCAGTTCACTATCCTCACACCCCTGGGCTTAGCCTCAGTCTCTAACATGCCTTTGCAGACTGCAGCGCCTCCCCCAGGCACCCTTGTTGACTGCCTTCCACCCCTTTGCCCGCTCCCAGGCTTCACGGCTCAAAGTGCAGTGAGTCAAACTCCACCCTGATTAACTTGCATCTCAGGGAGACTTTCTGAAAATGTTCCCCAGGCTCCAACTCAGCCCTGCTGGCTTCTGCCAGCTCTGGCCCTGCTGGGCCTCCTCACAGCTCCTTCCATCGCCTGTTTCTCAGCTCAATGCAAGGGACTCCTCCTGCTTACAGGGCCTGAGCTGGTCCCTGGGTCCCAGCACTGCCTCCCTCAGCTCCTAGCAGGGAGCTCCTGCCTCTAGCCCTGCCCAGGTCAGGGTTTCCCTCTGCCTCTGGTGCAGGTTTTATGGAGCCCCTGGCTTCACCTCCTCCTGGTCACCCAACTGGCCCTTACCTCATTAGCTGCCAGCCACTTATTGTCTGTGGCTCTGCAGCTTTTGAACTCTGCTGCCTAGCCCTCCACCCAGCACCCGGTCCCCATTACAAACACTTCAGGGAGCTTGGACACCCAAATGAGATTCTTTTCCACCCTGACTGATGCCCTGAAAGACAGTTAATGCATCCACATTTGTAATGGACCTTCCTCCTAACCATAAGACTGAGTCGCAAGAAGCAGTGAAGGGAAGGGCCCACCTGCCTCTTGTGTTAATGGTTTTTCACAAGCTGGGTGGACCAGGTTCACACTTCCATCACCTCAAGGCTGGAGGATCTGGGCCCTGTGATTGTCTGAACACCTCTTCAGACTGCTCCCAGGCTGGACCAATACTTATTCTAACCAGCTGAGATGAATATAAATAACCGGGTGGCAAAGCGCTGAACTCTGGCATGGATGGAGAAGTAGTGAAGCCAGAGGTCCCCTGGCCATTAGTCCTCAGCCCCAGGCCTGGCCACTGGAGCAGTTGTGGTGCTTGACTGAGATGCTGCGGGGTAGCTAGGGGGGAAGAATTGGCCCCACCACCCAGAGTGGGGGGACAGATGGCCATGAGACCATCTCCCCCTTCAACCATGGCCCACTCTACACAATCAGCTGAGGTTAAATAGCAAAAACCCACCATGAGGAAGGATTATCCTTCATCATGGAAAGGCCAGATGCATCAGATACATTCACTAGTGCCCAGCAGGGGAGGGAGCAGAGCTGCTGCCACAGTGGTGGTGGGGGAGTGGGAGAGGGGGACAAGGAAGAAGCATGCATTAGCCCTACAGCCAAGTTGAGGAGAGTGAAGAGACAGGTTGGGGGGGTTATGCCCTTACCACCTCATGCAGTGACTGGGCCTGGACAATTTCTCTTCATCTTTTGATGAAGTTCGGAGCAAAAAGCTCACCACTGCCTCCTTGCTACTTGCTTTCCATACTCAATGAAAAGGAAGGGCTGGGGTGTCGAGTGGAGAGAGGCTTCCCTCGGGCATAGGGGCTGTTGCAGGAGGGAAGGTGAGATGCTCTGGAGATGAGTCACAGAGCAGGTGGGTTGAATATCATCTCACATCCTCTTTCCACCATGCTCCAGCTGCTCTTACTCTGTAGCTATAGCTGGTGCCAGAGCTACTAAACCATATGTCTGAAACAGACCCTGGGCCCGGTGTTTCTGCCTCTCTCTGTGATATCAGCTGCTCAGATCACTGGTAGATTGTATTCCCTCACAGCTCCTGGAGCAGATTTCTGCCTGGCGTCATTCTTTGAGCGCGTAGGCCGGAGGCCACAAATCCAAAGCCCTGATCCAGTGCCAGCCTGCCTGGCTTGGGAAGCGCTGTGCCTGACAGGAAATACATCCTCCTCCTCTTTGGATCCATAATGGAGCAGAGCAGCCAGCAGGAGGGGGCAGAGACATCCCATCTCGCCTCTGCTGAGATGCTGGGCCGAGGAGCATGGTACTGAACACAAAAGGTCACTTAAAGGGTCCTTCAGAAATTTTCACTGGGCCAGATGCTCTCTTGCCAAGCTCCTAGGGATGATAGCAATTAAAAGTGGCAAATGATCACTGATCACTTGTGCCTTGCAAGCTAGACATGAACTACAGCTGCTTGGTGGGCATTGCTATGGAACCCCAGAACAAAAACAGTCCCTGCCCCAAGTACGTCCAAGCTGAGTAAGGGGAAAGAGCCCAGGGCAGAGCTCCATGCACTGTTTGTGGGAGCGTGATGTCCTGGGAGGAGACCAGGACATTTTTATGCATCTAGCTGGGGTCAGCTAGCCCCAGCTCTCTTTCCTGCCTATGCAGGGGGTCGGACTCGATGATCTATTGAGGTCCCTTCCGACCCTAACATCTATGAGTCTATGAATCTATAAGGCTGGCACTAGGTGATGCATAAGGGTAACAGAGCAAAGAAGCAGACTTGGTGTTACACAGGTTGCTTTGCAAGCCGCCTCCAGCAGAGGTAAGTCCCACAAGCAGCACTATTAAGATCTGTTGATGGCAAAGGAGTGCTGAAGACCAGTCAAATATCCCTCTGGACCTCTCTCCCCACCTCCTGAGGAGCTGCAGGGCTGGACTGCTGGCTTTTCCTCCTGTATCAGCAATGGTTACCCACTAGCATGTCTGACAGTAGCAAACAGAGCTGAGATGTAGCAAATGACATTGTGGACAGAGGCAGGATTTTGCAATGCAGGAGCAGTGACTGGCCCTGCAAGGGTGGCTGCACCCAGCCTCTCCCACTCCCAGGACAAGCAGCCACACTGAGTGATCAGCAGCTGGGGACTGGTTTAAGTCCCTGAATCCAGTGAAACTCCTCTCCACACACTCGCAGAAACTCCTCCTGGCCCCTCTGTGATCAGCAGCACTTCCCCTGCCACCCCCGCTACTGCTGTCCCCACCTGCCTCAGGGGCAGTGAGGGGGATCCAGAGCCACTTTTGCCCCATTCCAATTTTTACCTGACTTGGGGATTTTAAGAAATCTTCAGCTGCGGCTCCCTCCTGTGGTCTGAAAGCAGGGTGCAACTGAGCCTTTGCAGCCCTCTGGGTCTGCTCCTGAATGACTTTGCATGTCATTCACCCTGCTCATCCATAGAGCTCACTGCCCCAGAGGGAGAACACAGCACCTTGGTGAAGAGGCCAGTGGTTATACTCCAGCACTCCTTCTCCTTCCCGTTTCTCAGTTCCCACTTCAAAGGACAGTTCTGTTGGGAGAGACCAGTTAAAAAGGGTGGTACTTCTGGCAGCTGTAATTGCAGACCAAAGGGGACAGAGGTCCTGCAAGCATCAGACTGACCCCCCTTAATAACCATCAGAGCCCTTTGAGGGCCTGGGAGCCCTGGCACAGCTCCAGTGGGGGCAGGGGCATAATTAGATGTTCTCTTTCCTTCCCTTTCTGGCCAGGTGCCCCTCCTGGCCCTGTCACACCATGGCTGGCTGGAATCACTCACTGTGGTGACCTAGCTTCACCTCTGAAGACCAAGCCAGGAGCTCCCCGGGGTCAAAAGATGGAAAACAAGCTTGCACCAGAATGCATGCTCCAGTCAAATGGCCCTACAGAGATGCAACTGAGCAGTGATAACATTGTGACGATGATTACCCAAAGCATGGTAGTGGCACCGCAGGGACCTGTTGATATCTGGGCCCATTGCAGTAGATGCTGCACAAATACAAATGAGAATCAGTTCAAATAGCTCATGGTTTTAGGAGACAAGAGATAAGCTAATAGGAGAAGCAGGCATGGAGAATGGCAGTGATTTGGCTACTTACCCAGCAGGAGAGCTAGGTATAGAGCCCAAGATTTTGGGGCTGGGACCCATGACACCTTAACACTTACATACTCAGACTTTGCACTGATGTAAGCCAGGAGGAGACATACAACACTGAGTCCTACACTGGTGTAACTTACTGGAATCCTGTGCAGAAATGCCCTGGGAGAATTACCTTGTGTGAGCAGTAGTCCAGGGGTAGCTCTGTGCTTGACGGCCCCCAGTGGGGGAGATGCCATAATGCTATCTACTATGTGCAGCTACCTTGGAATAGTTGCTTGTCTGTCTGCTCCCAATCCCGATCTGATCATTTACATGGTTCTATGAAACCAGTGGAAATTACACCCGTGTAAACGTGCTGTGTGTGTAGGCTGTGGGCTTTGTTGGGCTGGTGGCTCTGTATTCTAAACCAGTTCATGATAGTTTCCTTGTATCTTCTTTAAAAGCAAAAATAGTATTTATTTATTTACACTAGAATACATTGTCCAGGGTCGGCTAGCCACAGCTGGCCCTGATTATTGCAATGGGTCTGGCAGCCAGCTGTCAAACTACCCCCAGTTGGCCCCAGAGGCGTAGCACAGGAGCTTTGTGCCTGGGGCAGCCAGGACGTTCACTGCAGCAGCCACTGTAACAGTGGCTATCTTTGCTGCCCAAGTTGCACCCCCTCCCCCAAGTTGTACTGTTGCCCATTACCTGTGTGTGTGTGGGGGGGCAGGGTTGCCTAGATATAAGCAGCTGATGTCTCAATATCCCTCAGGCTGCCCAACAGCCTGGAAACTACCTTAGGTAGTTCCCTTGGGCCTATTTCCAGCACTACTCCACTTGTAGCTCCTGGTGCTTGTCAGCTGTTTCCTGATTCTGGGTTTCTGACCGCTGGCTCCTTGCTCCTGACTCCAGCCAGATCCTTGCCATCTGACCACTGGTTTCTTATTCCTGGCTGCCTGCTCCTGATCCCTTGGCTTGTGGCTCTACTGTAGTTCCTCACAGACCTTGACTATGCAGCCAACGACTTCTCCTATTTAAGAGTAATCTTTACACTGACGGGCTGTGCTCTGCTCCCCTCTGGATCCTTTGGTTCCTCTCCCAGCTCCAGCTCCCAGCTCCAGCTCCAGCTTTGACACCACAGCTCTGCAACCCTGAGTCTGCTGCTACAGCGTTCCAGCCTGCTAACCCCAATCCAGCCCCAGGCCTAGCCACCCATGTCCAGCCTGTGACACATGTATCCATGCTAACAACAAAGATCCTGGCTAATTTACTCGTGTGTGCTCTAAGAGGGGAGATGGGAGGACTTGACCTTAAGGAGGAAGGGTGCATGGGGAGTAGGGTCAGGGAGATGTCCTTGCTTGGCAATGCAACAAATCACATCCTGTCTCTCAACCCCCAAATGCAGCATCCAGGATGCCGGCACAGGCTGCAACCCCTTGGTTAGAAATCTCTGCCTTGGATCTTGCTTGTTGACAAGGGCAGAGCATGAAGGCACTGCCCTCCTGATGAGACATCGCCTGTGAATAAGCAAGCAGAGGGGGAGGAGAGCTGGCACTTGGCAGCACAAATAGCAGCTTCAGCTCATACCCACCTGGCTTCACATTGATGCTGCAGGTCCCTTTTCTTCTGAAAGGCAGGAGGGACTCAGATCCTTAGGGCAATCCAGGGGCCATGGGGATCTTTAGAGCAGCACTTCCATGCATCTTTCTCTCTCTCTCTACAGCATCAGTGCCCTTGGACCTGGGCTTATCCCTGTGCTCACCCACCACCCTCCTTAGAGCTATGGCCCAGTCCCTCTGCCTCCGGCTCTGCTGTTATCAGAGTGGCTCAGCCCAGCCACAGCTGCCAGGGGAGTGAGGGGCATGGTTGGTGCCCTGCTTTGGCTGCAGTTGTGGCCTCAGGAAGGCTCTACGGGGGCAGAGAGCTGTGCCAAGGTGCCAGTCAGCTCTGCCTGCCTGCTCTCCATTTCCTCTGGAAATCCAGCCCAGCCCTTCCTTAGCCTTTCTGTGGCCTGCCTGCTTGAGGAGGGCTCTGGTGTCTGCTTGACCTTGTGTGGTAAGAGGGGCTCCCTTCTTGTTCTGCCAGCCTGGGCTCCCTGCTTCATTGTTCTAGGCTCCCAAGCTTTCACACTGTCACAGCTGCGTCCCCATTCCCCTGTCACAGCACAGACCCTGTCACAGGTCTCTGACAGAGTGGGCTTACTGAACAACACTTTAACCCTGCCCTTGTCTTTCCAGCTTGGGTCTTTTGTAGTCACCTAGAACAGTGGGGGACCAGACCACCTTTTGCCAGGCATACCACCAATCAGCCCCACGCTGATCCCCTTTTAAATCTGCTGCTCAGCTTTCTGCTCCCTGCCCAATTTTCTCCATAACATCTCATGTGTACTCAGTTCTTCCTCACCAAACTCTTCGCAGTTTCACGAAGGATTAAAAGGATTCTATAGATAAGGGGGAACGGTCCTCCTGCAGGCTGTGAACATCAGCCAGGAAGGGAGCAGAAGTGCTGGCAAGATTTCAGGGGCCAGGCACTTGAGGAGGGACAGAACAGGTTAGGCCTCGGACCATAAGGGAGGAGCAGAGCAAGTCTCAGCGGTCTGTGATAATGGAGGGCCTCTACCTTAGAACAACTATTCAGTGAAATGGCTCAGACAGCACTAAATAAAATGTTTAACTTTATCATCCTATTACTAATACAATCCTGCACAATACAATAGTAGCTGATTTAAGTGGCTTATAAACTATTGTTCCATTACTTTACTAGCTAGCAATCTATCTATCTATCCATCCACCCACCCACTCTCCTTAAGATTTGAGGTCCATCTTAGGATGGAGTCTAAACAATCACTCCTGGGGCAGGTGTGTTTATTCTGCCCTTCCAACCTTATATCCCTGTCTTTCTATACAGACAGTTACAAAACAGTGAGGTCTTTTCCTTATCTTGCCTTCCCCGCTCCTCAGAGCTAATTGAGAGCTGTTGTTCTTGACTCAGAGCCATGGAGAAAAAATCCAATTCTGCTGGTTCGCAGTAAGAGGAGGAAATGAACGCTGAGGATGGCGAGCCCACTTATGCCTCACCTACGGCTTTGTCAAGAGAACTTATTCTTGGGTAAAGTGCACAAAATAAACAATTCTTTCCTAGCAAGAAATCTGTGAGAGCTGCAGAAACGTACACAGAATAAAACCCCTGGTTGCAAACAGGACGGGAACTGGTTTTTCTCAAGCTGAGATTTGCAAATGCCCTCAGCGGATGGTAGAGTCACGGCTTAGCCTGTGAACATTTGTGGCTCCACACACAACTGGTATATGATAGCACTGCTGCAGGATATTGGTTTGATTATAGGGATCAGGGCCACATTGTACGAGGTGATGCACAAGCACAGAGACACATGTTCCCTACAGAGGGTGGGGAGATGGCTAGCCTAAGGTTACAGTGAGTTGGCAGTAGGGCTATAGAGAACCCAGGTGTCCTGATTCACAATACCTTATTCACTAGGCCAAGCTGCTTGTACATCCCTGATGATACGTTTCTCACTCATCCTGATGGGCATGCTACTACATAGGCTCCAATCATACGAAGAACAATGAGAGTGTCAGTAGTCTCACTGCAGGTCCCCTGGGACAAGGTTTACATCCCATGAGGGTGAAGTTTAATCAGGTTCTAGGTAGCAGTTAGGAAGGTAAGGAGGATTTGCATCTTGCCAGGACAACTCAGCAATGGCCCTGCTGGCAAATCATAACAGAGGTGCAGGAAACATCGGGGGGTGGGGTACAGCCAACTTCAGTGAGAGGGTACAGCACATCCCATGGGATTGGCACAGGTGCTGTGAAGGGAAGTTGGTGGCATTTTCTGTTCAGAGCTCAGGGGACACTGGGGATTTTCCCAGGAGAGAGATTCCAGTTCTGATCTTCATTCTGCAGCTGCAGTGGCGAGTGAGTCAGCTGTTTCCATGCCAGCTCCACCATGGAGGAGACCTCACGCCAACAACTCTTCTTGCCTCTGCAGAGTCTGGTTCAACAGAGAACTGTATGTGTGAGATGACTCTTGGGTGGGTCATCTGCTAGAACGGGTTGCAGGGTCTTTGGAGATAAGAGCATCAATTTATACTGCCCAAGATAGAGGTCAAAGTGCATTAGCTGACTCAAACTTCTACACAAAGATGAGCAAGACAAAGGGCCACACTGAGACCTGAGTGACCTGCCCAACCCAGCCGTAAATACATCATGTAGATGTATGTAGCACATCTCCCAAGAAAGGTTAGAAAAATCCCCTTGGTTGCTATTGAGACCAATAGCAAGTCCAAGATCTTTTGTTAAAACTCAAACATAATGACATGCATTTTCTGCTACATTATGTATGTCAGATCTCTCCACACTGTACAAAAACCTCCAGAGAAGCTGTACAAAAAGCTCCAGAGAAGCTGTTTTTGGTAAACAAGAGAGGCAACACTGGAACTGAAGCTGCGTTCTTTACTCCACTACCCGTTTGCCTTGGCTATCTAGATGAGATAATCTTGTAGTTGGGTGGCTGCATAAGGCACCAGCTTAGTGAAGTCTGACCTCTTTCATTTGGATGCATAATACCAGCCAGAGAATAGCAGGGAGCTAAGGCAGCAAAACTGCTGCATCTATGCACTTTCCAAGCCAACTCTACCATATAGGTCGTTCTAGCAGGGGTGGCTAAACTGCAGCTTGTGAGCTCTGGGGCAGCTTATATGTAGCCTCTGCAGAAAGAGAAGAGGTGTGGACTGTGTGCAGATCACTTACCCTGGGGCCATGAGCATCTCACAAGGTGAGAGACCTGTGGCTCTTGGCCATGTGGAGATTTTTGATGCATGGCTGGAAAGATGAGGAATTTGGCCACTTTGGTCTATAGCCATCTAGATCACATAGAGTCAGGGCAACAGACGACTCAGCATTCATGATCACATGCAGAATAACTGCAAATGATCTGTAGGACTGTGAGTTGGGTGAGTCAGTATTTTTAGGCATCTTTCCTGCTCGGTGCAGTGGCCCATGGGCAGAGCATCAGCTGGAGCTCCCAGCCCAGAGGTGTGAAAGCAAGTGGAACAATCTAAAGGAAAACAAGGGACAGCACCATGGACTCTTTCCTTGATCCACTATCCACAGCATGAGTAAGAAAAACAGTGGGTCATTTCAGTAAGTAGAAACCAAAGCCTCCCCTTTGATTGTATTTGATTCTGGTGATCTGACAACCTCAGCAGGGCTGCCATGTAGATTTGGACAGAGCTGGAGTGAGAACAGTCCTTTGCAATGAGTGCTGCTGACCTGCAAAACGAGCAGGTGAACTGTTAGAATGGTGACTGGGGGCAGGGTTTTGAAGGAGCTCATGCCACAGCAGACAGTGGGTGTTGGTGGAAAGGGGCAGCACTGGGTCACAGCAGTTGCTTTTCACAGGGAGCATAGGGAATGCTTTCTCTCACACCTTCTGGGGAGGCGCTGCTCTCAACAAGACCTTATTACCTAGGAAAGCAGGAAGCATCCACACAGCACTCTCAGTGCAAGGCAGCCCATGGCACCTGACTTTGAGAGCCACCCATTTCATGGGGCACAGGAAGCAGTGACCCTCTTCTGGCCACTTTGCTCCTCCTGACTTTTCTGGGTAATGCAGACCTACTTGAGGAAGGGACAGATCACAGGCTTAGCTGGGAAAAGTCATCTCTACATCTCCTCTTTCTGTATCCCTCACAATACCGTGTTCTGTTCCAGGCAGAAAGCAGCCAAAGGAACAGACTGGAACCCCGCATTTGCAAAGGGTTGCTGACCCCTGAGTGCTGGGATGCTGGCTAGGATGGACATGGCCAGGCACTGCCCTGAGGGGAGTAGATAACTGTCTGGGGGCTTTGCTTCCAAGTAAGTAGGAACCACATGGTACCTAGGCCTCTGTGCCACCTTCCTGGGAAGGAATGTGGCTATGGCTTAATGGCACCTGATAACCATGTTGGTGAGGGAGAGTTATATCACTCAGGCACAGGTCAGCTCTGTTTGTGTCACCCAGTCCAAGGCCTGCTTTCCCCCATGCTCCCTCCATATCACCGCCTCCTCATGGACCTTTTGTGTAACATGCCTGGGAACCAAGTGAGGAAACCTGGGATGTGGAGACAGCCATAGACAGATGGGGGATGTTAAGGGAGACTGGGGGAGAGAGGTTTGCTTGGGGGCTCTTGACAGCCTGAGACAAGGGTTAACCCAGTGACTATGCCCTGGAGGGCTCCCCACAGCAGTGCAGCAAATCAGGACGTAGCAATGCCTTAGTATAGAGGCTTGGCTCCCTGGCAAGACAGAGACACCAGCCTGGGCTACGAGGAAGCCAAAAATGGCTTTGATGAGGCACTGGTCCAAGCGGGACTCCCACAGAACTTGCTACTTTGGTCTGCTAAGCAGCAGAAGCTCCATTTCTGGGGGAGCATTTCAAGTCCCAGTGCCTCAGGATATGGACAGGTGACTCCTTTACTTTGCAGTAATTTACCCACAGTTTTTTTCCACAGTGAATTTAGCCTGTGGTAAGAAGCAGACCCACCGTCAGCTCCCACAGGCTGGCAGCCTGAAGCAGGTGCTAAGACTGCACCTGGCCACTAGATTGTGAAGGAGCTGGTTTGCATTGAACAAACTGCTACTGAGCCAAAAGCTGCTGTCAATTCAGCAGCAGTTGTGGGAGGGTTCAAACTTGAGCTATGGCACTCGCAAAGACAGAATGAAAAGTAGACTCTGTTGCTCCATGTGGCCAGAACTCAACCATGACTGGGAAAATCTTTGTTTCTTCATTCTGGCTTCCCAAAACAAGGAGGGTGTCTTATTTAGGGGCATACTGTATGTGGTAAAATACCATCTTTACTTCTGATTTCCTCTGAAGTCACTTTACACCAGACAGTTGCCTTTCCTCCAGAGCACGTGTTGTGTGTCATGCGTCTATTCCACTTCTCTAGAATGAATGGAGGATACACTGGATTTGGCAACAAAGTGCCAATTGAGCTATGGACATTTATAGTAGTTGAGGATTTGCCCCTCTATTCCACACTAAAAGTACTGAAGAAGACAAAATTCTTCTAAGTGCAAATTTCATTGTGACTTTAACTATGGAATCACTACTGGTGCCTCCATAATTACACATGTGATTAATAATGACACCTGTGTCTACCACATGTGGTTGTAAAATATATCTATTGATTTATACAATATAAACATTTCATTCATGGATGAGGCTTGAAAACAGCTGAAATAATGCAGTTATGCAGACATGGTAAGGTGCCTTAGGGTCATAGGCGTGCCAATATGGAACAAAGGATCGATGCAGTCTGGAAGATGTTGCTAGCACTTTTGGAGAAGACAGACATATAGGATCAAACTTCCAGTTATGAGTATCTAGCTTCAGCTGGAGAGGTATGATGTGCATCATACCTCTTCAACTGGAGCCAGATACTCATCAGAACCTCTTTGTATGTGTCTGTCTGTCAGTGCTCTGGGGCAAAGAGACAAGAGGGTATGTTCTCTGAACTATTTTAAATGCAGGGCTGGATTGTTCCTGAAGGCCCTCAGACCATCTCCCCTGTAGCAAGGGTCTGTGAAGTTTGAAACAACTGGAGGCACGGTGGTTCATGCATTATGGACCCCCAGATGGCAGCCCTCTGACTTGAGCTGAAGTTGTGTTCATCTGCCCCTGCTAGCTCTGCAGTTTGAAAACCCAAGTCACAAGCAACTTTCTGGAACAGATTCCTCTTGCATGGCAGGACTCGCAGAACTGTCATCAGTGGAGACACAGCTTTGTCTGAAGGTTTAGGAGCATTGGACACTTCACACCTGGAGACCTACACGTGAAGATCAGATCCCAGCTCCTCAGAAGGGCACTCTCCTTGCAACACACCCCTAGCAGCAAGCCGGGGAGATTCCAGAATGCCTCTGCTCTTTTCACTTCCAGGGGAAACAGTGGTTGTTGAGCCCTGGAAGCTGGCAATGCCCAGCAGGAAGGGT
>NW_005842600.1:798825-860930 GCF_000455745.1 Alligator sinensis | reverse complement strand
TGCCCAGCAGGAATGCTCCTTTGTGTTCCTTTGTCGTTACCTTTGTGCACCAGTGACTTTGACATCTCCACAGATACCATCCAGCAGGTGAACCCACGTGGGATGGAGAGCTGGCAGTTAGGCACTGCTATGATACAGGGAAGGCACTATGACACCTGGTGCCTCCAGCCTTGAGGGGCATGGTAGGGGTCGATGGGTTGTAGGTGTAGTGTGATATGTTCTGCTGCACCTTGGCTAGTGCAGCAGCTCCTAGGTGACCGTACTCACCAGCACACTTTAGAGCAGTCTTCATTGTACCCCCTTCATCTCCTGATGAGGGAAGAGGAAAGTGCCTTAGACTCACATTTTCCCCTATCTTTCCAGGTCCTACAGGGAGCACAGCTCAGACATCTGGCTCTGAGTCCTTCTTGTGTTCACTGTGGTGGCTTCAGACTTCCCCGGTGCTACTGAGCTTGTGTATTTCCTGTGGAGCAGTAGCCCTGCCCTGGGCCTGTTTGGACAAGTCACTTCCTTGCCTGGCTTTGCCCTTTGCCTTGCAGACCGAAGACTGTTTCCATGTCAGACAGTTTTCAGCTTCAGCACCTTGGAAAGTGGCTCTTTGGCGCTTGAGTAGATGAGGTAAGAGCCTCCGGTTGTGTTAAAAGCTTCCCAGTCTCTACAGCCAAAGGTTGGGAGATGGTGCACTGCCACAAAGCCTTCATATCCCTGCCACCTGCAGAACAGGGGATTGGAGTTAATACCCACTGCAGGGAGCTGCACTCCAAATGCACCCTCTCTCCCCACCCTTGCTCCTCATTTGCTTTCTTCTGCAGAAAGGCTATGGTTGAGGACCTGCACTAGACAAGGGTCTCTCAACGTGAGCATTTGGGGAACACCACCTATCAGAAACAGAGGCTGTATCCACTCCCATGATAAACACCTCATTGATGGGTTTTGTAGCTCTATACAAGGTGCAAATCTCCCCTGCCTTCTGCCTTTTATAGCTCTGCCACAGTAAGGACCAGAAGGCACAACTGACTGACCCTGTAGCATTAAACCTTTTATCTCTAGAAAGGCAGTTCAAAAATTGCCTGGCGATGACACTGCATTATTATCTAAAGGCTGTGGAGTTAGGCTCTGTGCAAGGAATTTGATGGTCTTAGTTCAGAGACGTCCCCACAGATGCTCATTGGGAGACATGGAAATGGGTCAGAGCTCAAACCTTCACCCTGGGCTCAGAATGCTGGGCCTTTGTGGAGATGCATATAAAAGTTTGTATTGCTCTTATCCAAGGGCAGGGCATCTCCCTTTGGCCTGCTGAATCCACCCATGCTCCTAGCCACACTGCACATGTCCCCTGGCTGTCAAGACTCTGACCTCTAGACACTGTAGGAGCTCCACATCCACTCTGAAAAGCTGGGGGTGGGGGGGCTCTCTGCTTGATCCCTCTGGTCAGCACTGAACTGAGGCCACATAGAGTGATTGAGGGGGCTTGCCTGCTTGCTTTCTTATGCACACATGCTCGCTCTCTCTCTCTCCTTTTCCTTGGTTTGGGTTTGTTCAATACAGCTAAAATGGCCAAGCTCAAAGTACATTGGAAAGCAGCTCCCATTTCCCAAGGACCCATCCAAGGGGAGGAGCTGCCAGCTGGTGGTGAGAGCAGAGGAAAGGGTAGAATAGCCTCCTCTCTAGGCTTCCTTGTTGCCCTTCCTCAGAGAGCAAGCCCCAAGAATGGATCTTGATGGGGCAGTGAAGGGATAACAACAGAAGTGATCAATCTCCCATCTCCCCACTTCAGCTGTCTCCATTCCTAGCTCTTCCTCTGTGCCCAGCCTACAGATAGCACATCTCGACCTGAATCATTACCTGTATATAATACTGTTGACTGAGAAGGTGAAACCATCAAACGAGTTTGCCACCACTAGAAAAGAATCTTCTCCCACTGAAAAAAACTCCCAGTCCAGAGCACTGTGGTGTAAAACAAGCACATACAGGGTCATTGAGAACAGCCTCCAAAAACATCTCCAGGCAGCGTCAGGGCACTAACCTGCCCCTGGCCCAAATAACTGTCTGCTAGCCATTCCCTCAGCCCTGTTCAGAGCTGGCAGCCCCAGTTTACCTTCTAGAAGATAGTCCTCTCCAAAAGAGAGACTACTGCCAGCACTGTCAGAGTCAGGAGGAAGGGTACAGTCTTAATGGGATGAAGTAGCCTTTTCCCCTTAGGAATAGTTCCTTCAGGCCAAGGTGTGGGCACATGGATGGGAGAGTTTCTTGCTCTGGTACCCACAATGCACCTGTTTCATGAATAACTGAAGGACTTCAGTTCCCTGAGTGGTTCATCCAGCCCTTTTTTCCACAAGCACTTCAGTTCCTGGCAAAACTGACCTCAGGTTACACCCAGCTGTGGCCATCCCTATGTGGATACAAGTTATATGTGCCAGTGTCAAGTCATCCCAGGTCAAGCCAAGACTAGCACACATCAAGTCTTGCAAGCATGTTGTCAAATGCAGGTCCTTACTACAGCTGTAGCGTGATGCTCAGCTCCACAAGCCACTGGCTCCAACCCATGCTGCACTCAGCAGTGTAACAAAGGGCATGAGCCACTGGCAGGCACTTGCTACTTACAGAGTGGCCACACTGAGTGGCGGCTTCTAGACCTACACACACAGAGGCAGAGAGCGGCTGTGAAGCATGGGTAAGCTTTCCGTTTTATGTGGGCTGCTGCTACATCCAAGCAGAGGTGAAGATGACTGGGCTGGGCCTTGCAGGGATCAGGGTGTAGCCCTTTCTTTGAGGTGACCTGTGAAAATCCAGCTTCTTAGGCCATGTCTACAGCAACTCCCTGCCAGACCCAACAAGTGCTGACCACTTGCTCCCTCTGAACACACAACCAACCTTAGCAATTCTGTGGAGATGACGGCTTGAGTGTGCAACCGAGATCTGCTCTCAGGCAAATGGCATGGATTCCCTCTATGTCTGCTACTCTACCTAACTCTGGGCTCAGGGGCATGCAGAACTGGCTTCTCAGCAGTGGTCTCCAGTTTGGCACAAAGCAGTGTGGACACCACCTGTTTCTGGTGACAATGTTTAGAAATCAGCTCAGCCAGCGTTCCTGCTTTGCAAACTCCCATGCAGCTTAGCAGCACGTGGAATGAGGGGCAGAGGAGATGCAGTCTGTATTGCCAGTTCCTGAGCAAGCCACTTACAGCCTAACTTCCAAAAGTGCTGAGCCACTGCATCTCCCGCTGACTTCTCGGGGTGGGACTCAATGAAGGGCAAGCAATTAGCCTTGGGGCCTTTGTTTTTCCCTGCCTATTGCATTGGGGTAATGTCACTCCCTGCCTTTGTCGAGTGGTTCAACCTCTGTACACAAGTGAAGCCCCCATGCATTAGCCTGACTCAAACTACCTATGCTGTCCATTGTAACCCTTCTAGGTGCACAAAATGGGCTAGTGCAGACATTTCTCTAGCATCTTCCTTGCATGTCTTGCTATAGGCTTCAGATAACACAAACTCACAGCGCTCTTCTCTGGGGTAGGGGCTGAGTCAGAGGGTGTTTACGCACAGGCTGAAATACAGCTGACCTCACTCGATGCCTTTGCAGGAAGGACACGGCACAGCAGTGTGTGGCTGTTGATGGCTCTCCAGGGACCGGTGGGATGGGAACACAAGTCATTAGCTCTATGCTAAAAGGCGCCTTGCCCTCTTAGCAGCTAAGGTCACTTTGGGCTTAAGAGAGGGCAGGAAAGGGACAGTTCATGCCAGGCTGCTGGACATAGCAAAACAGTCTGATTTTCCAGCAAAAGGAGCTCAGTGCAGAGACATCCCAGGGTGTGGGCGTCTCGTGGGCATTAGGCATAGCATAGTGTGCTCGCCACACAGGCGGGAGGGGCTGTTTTGGCTCAGTCTGTTGTTGAGACACTGCTGTGGATGCAGCTGCATGAGGGATGAGTCTTCCCACCTACCCCAGGCCCTGCCCAGGGATGGCTTGTCCTTACATCACTCATAGACCTTTTCTGTGTACCTACTGTACGCTCCCAGATGACCAGGCTCTGGAGAAGCTGAAAGCATCAGCAGCTGGGAACAGGCCTCCTTTCTGCTGTGAGGCAAACAGCGTCTGGCCATCAAGGCACTGCATTTTCCCAGGTCATGAAGTCTGGCTGTTTCTGTTCCAGGGATCTGCCCTATGTCCAATCTCCTGCCAGCAGCACGACCCAGGCCTGGCCCAACCCAGCAGGGACACGGGCAGTCCATCCAGGGCAGGGCAGGGCAGGGCAAATGGTGTCTTCTCTCCATCTCTGTATACATGGTATGTATCCCTTTGGGCATAGTGGGTCAAAACACAGAAACAGCCATGCTGGTTTATGCCCCCTCTGTTTTCCTCACACTGACTTTGCCTCGCGTTGTTGGCTCACTTGACTGGTGACATGGACTCAAAACCAGAGCTCTACAAGAGAGAGGGGGCCTGGCAGCTCCTCCTCTTACACCGTTTGCACCTCCTTACAGCAGGCATAAAGTGCAGCAAGTGCAAACTAACAGAGAACAGGAAAAACAGCACCCCCATGCATGGGGCTTTCTCCATCCTCTTTCTCCCAGGCCTGGCCTCCTGTGACATGCTGGATCTGACTGTAAACCCTCCTCTTGGCTGTTTGCACTGTTGCTACCTCTCTTCCTATGTTCCCAATAACTAAGTGTGACTTGGTCCCCCAGACATAGATGCATCATCCTGAACGGTATGATTTCTTACAACACAATGCTCTAGGCACTCTGAACAGGAGTGTGCCTAGACTCCTTGTTAACACCCACAGCACTTCCTCCTCCATTGCTTCAATGGAAATAAACCCTCATTTCCAAATCTAGGGCCTGCACTGCAGCTGGTATGAACAGGCGCCCACTACTGAAAGCAAAAGAACTGGGACAATTTATACCAGGGCAGGATCTGGTCCCTGTGGCTTATATACTGCATCTTGGAGTGGGATTCTATGGAGGGATTATCTGAATCCCTGTGGAGAATTCTCTGGCCTGTGCTATGCAGGGGGCCAAAATCATAAGAGTGGGAAAGCACTATGAATTTATGAGTCTGTGATCGCTGGGAAGGCCGACCCCTTGGGAACTGCCACAGCTGGAGAGAGAATTGGTACCTGTAAGTGAGAAGGTCCTGAAACTTGATGAACATCTGCGCTGTGATGTTCAGCTCATAGATGGAGGAATTGATGGCATACAAGTTGCTTGGCATGAGCGTTCCACTGTCATAACTGTGACTGTTAGCCACCACGAGGAAGACTCTGTCCCCAATGTGAAAGACTTCCCAATCGGCAGCACCAAAAGTCTAGCACAAAATTAAAAGAAATGATTGAATGCGGGTAATAATTTTCATAGATTTCATAGACACTAGGGCTGGAAGAGACCTCGGAAAGTCGAGTCCAGCCCCCTGCCCCAGGGACAGGAAGTCAGCTGGGGTCACAGGATCCCAGCAAGATGAACGCCCAATTGACTCCTAAAGGAGTCCAGAGCAGGTGCTTGCACCACCTCTGGTGGCAGTCTGTTCCAGGCCTTGGGGGTTCAGACTGTAAAGAAGTTCTTCCTTATGTTCAGCCTGAAACAGTCTTGGAGAAGTTTGTGACCATTTGACCTTGTCATCCCATGGGGCACTCTGGTGAACAGGTGTTCCCCCAGATCCTGATGTACATCCCTTATATACTTATAGGCAGCCACCAGGTCCCCTCTGAGCCTGTGCTTTTCCAGGCTGAAGAGTTCTGTAGCTCTCAGCCTCTCATCATAAGGCCTGTTTTCCTGCCCTCTGATCATGCTCGTGGCTCTCCCCTGGACTCTCTCAAGCTTCTCCACATGCTTTTTAAATTGTGAAGCTCAGAATTGGATATAGTACTCCAGCTGTGGCCTCACCAAGGCCAAGTACAGTGGGAGGATGACATCCTGGGATTTGCTAGAGAAGCATCTATGGATGCAAGCCAGAGTTTTGCTCGCTTTGCCAGCTGCAAAACTTGGAAAGGTTGCCTGGAACCTCAGCAGCCAATTTTTCAGCAAAGCAGTTAAGGCTACACTTTACCTATGAGAGTCAATGGGAGTTCAGGACATGCATAGTTTTAAGCACGCAGTAAGTACTTTGCTGAAGAGGGATGCTTCGCTGATGCAGGGCCTCAGAAAACTCAGTGGTGCTGCCGGAAAAGGACCAATGTAGTGTGCAGTACCTGCCTCAAGTCTCTGCCTTAAGGTTCAGGCAGGTGACATGGTAGCCAAGAAAAAGACAGAAGTGGCTAGTAGAGAAATACCTTTGACTGCCATTAGCCAGGGATGACAACCAGTTCAACAACTAGGAATTTTCCAGTAGCAAAGGTGAAATGACCAAGTAACCACCAACTACAGAAGGGATGGGCTGGCCACTCACACCTCAGGACTTCAGGGGAGATACGCAAGCCTGCCTGTTCAGAAAAGTTTCCACTGGAAAACAAGATCTGAATAAGGATTCAGACTATGAAACCAAGCTCTGCTGTGCCTTCTGCCTGAAGATCTCTATAGAAACCTTGCCTGGAGCATTCATCTCAAATCCTTGTCTGCACTGGCTTGTGGCTTCCACTGTGCTCCTCAAATCTACCATATTGCCCCCAAAGGAGCTCATTGATGGCAGGGAGTTCATGTCCTGGTATAAAGTGCCAGTGCTGCCAGTGCCCAGAAGGGGCAGGCTGGCAGGTACTTGGCACCTCCAGCTGTAAGCAACAAGACAGGGAGATGCTAAATGCTCATGCTCTGCACCAGTGGCTGAATGCAGGCAGTGACCGAGGTATTGCCAGCCATGCAGAATCACATGCATCATTCAATATGATGTCATCATGTGAAATCATCATTATGTTGTTACAAGATAAAGATGTTTCAGCCTGCAGCAAGAGACCTGTGGCTGTCCCATAGGGAGGAAGTGCTTTTGGGATAAACATGCTCCTCTGTAAACCAGCCTGGTCTCTAGGCAGCAATCATTGGTTAGCATGAAATGTGAAAGGGTAAAAAAATCTGCTGGAATAACACTCTTAAAAAGGTGGATTTTCCAGGCAATGTGGTGTTAAGGCCATAGCAAGCTTAGTGCTAATTCTGCACTTTCTGTGCCTTTAATTTACTGCTCTTGCTTGAGGCATGGTAGGGATTTTCATCAGTCCAAAGTATAAAAGTTGAGAGAACCAGGATCTGGTGATCTCCTATTAAAAGGAGATCAAGCTGTCCAGGAACATACCAGCATCTGAAAAATGAGGCTGAAGTGCACCTTCTCCTTATGAGATTGTATGTTTCCCATGCATCAAGTTGGAGGCTGTTAAGTACTGATCTGCCAAGGGCTAGAAAAATCCAAACAAGCCATGCCATCCATGCCCAAAACAACTTCCACACAAGAACTGGGTGTTACTAGCTGAAACAAGCCCTCCCACCGATAGCCAGCTCAGAGCAGCCCACGCCAGGCTGAGGTGCTCTATTCAAGCTGGAACCACCCCCCAGGACCTTCCCCTTCTCCTGGCCTCTGGGAACCAAAATCTCAGGGTGGCAATTATTGACTTAAAAGCCACACAAAAGTAACCGACAAAGAGAATGTATCAACAACGAGACTTCCGAGCAGCTTTGTGCAGTTTGGGCTAATGTCCAGGCCAGGCGGTTCCCGTCAGCCAGCTGTGTTCTCAGAGGGCTGTAGCAGGTGGCACCTGTGATTCCCTTTCTTTTAAGAGTGCTGAGGCCAAGACTGTTCTTCACCCACCAGATGTCTAACACATAGCTGCCAGCCACGTCCTGGATCAGGGAGGCAACCCACTGCACCTGTGTAGACGTGTGCTTCTCCATCCTTCCAATGGGGAATGTTTAGCTCTGCTAATATAAGTCTGGTCAGAAGTCCTCTTTTCCCTGACTGCCTAAGGGATGAGCATCTTAACATGGCTTCTGACTGGAGCAGACAGATGTCTATGGAGACAACTGCCTCTCCCAGACAAGCAGCATACAGGTGATGACAAACCATCTGCCCAAACAGCCTACTGGTTGGACTACTTGCCCAAGGCATGGGAAAGCTGGGTTCTAGGGCTCCTTCAGCTCCAGGGAGTTTGAATGCCCATCTCCTAGGATGCAGCAGAGTGCCTGATCCACAAACTGTGGGCCAGATATAGGAAAGTAGGGCTGGAAGGGATGTCACAAGGTCATCTAGTCCAGTACCCTGCTCAAGGCAGGATCATCATGGTTGATGTCACGGTGAGAATCAGCAGTGGCAGGATACTGACAGTGCCCTCATCCATCTGCTTTACGTTTTCCAAGTTGCGGGGCTCTTAGTGTTTCAGGGTATTGTGCCTGGCAGCTGTGTGAGAGGGCCGGTTTAAAAAATAGGTTAGACAAACACTTGTCTGGGATGGTTTAGGTAGGAATAGACCTGGCTTAAGCAGGGGATTGGATGAGAAAAATAAAAAATTGTTCAAGGGACCCTTGGCTTGTATGTTTGCTCCACGTGGTTTCAACAATGCTTTGAGTCAGTGTATGGCATGGTGTCTCAGGAGCAGCCCTTCTCTTCTGCCTGTATGTTTCTTTTGTGGACTATTGAACTTGGGGCATAGGCATTCCCTTTGGGACAAACACACTGTTGGAGCTATGAGATAAGATGCACTGACCAGCCCAGTGCAGAGCATAAATGTGTAGCGGTGGAAGAAAAGGTAGACATAGAAAGGTAGAAGGAGTGTTAGAAGATTGTAGCAACTTTACTAAGGGGCCAGAAAACACTTATCTCCATATTTATTAGCCAGCACTGTCTCAAATCCCTTCAAGGATAGATACAGGCATTGGGCCATTGCATTAGAGAAGCCAAAGGAAATGAAACAAAAACTCCTTACCAGAATTGACTGAAAGAGCTGAAAAGAGCCACTGAGCCAGACATAAATGTGGGAGTAGATCCTCGTGGATGTGCCATTGAATGTATTGGCTACAGCCAGGAAAGAATAAGGTCCGATGGTGAAAAACTCCCAGTCATAGGCTCCAGAGGTAGAAATGGTCTGGTTGGTCTCAAAAAGTCCAGTCCTGGGATTCCACCTGTATATGACGCTGTTGATGTTGTGATTATCTCCTGGGAAGCAGCAGAAAAAGGAGAGTGCATTAGCAATGAGAATGCTATCAGGGGAAATTAAATGTAAGAAATCAGACACCAGCCAGGAGTGAGCTGAAACAGAAATGGCTGACAGGGAGCAATCAATCTGTCCCCTTTTTTTCACAGACAATAAACAAGGAGATGCTACATGCTCTGTTCCGACCAACACCAACAGCAACTTTCACCCCACAAGGACAGCATGAAGGCTCCATGGAAGCCCTTCCTGAGATGCGAAAGACAGATTCATGCAGCCCCTCCCTCTCCTAGGCACCTGAGTATATGTGCTGCGACAGAGTTTGGGACTTAGTTCAGCTGCAGTGTACCTGGCTACACACAGGCAGCTGGAGATGAGCAATCTGGTACATGTACTGAGGGAGTCTCACTGCCTTACAGAAACCTGATTTATCCTTTGTAACAAGACAGGCAATCCATGACTTCCCCGTAGGTATCCGTGTTCAGTGCTGTCCATTTCTGTGCCCGCTGCCTTGGTTCTAAGAGCTCATCCATCTCTTGTGAAGTCCACAGGTGGAATAACTTTATGGCTAAGACTTCATACCCTTCCAGTTGAAGCCCCTGGGATGCATCTCTTGTTAGTCAGTTGGAAATTTTCCAATGAACATTCCAGTTGTATTGCACTTGTTCCCAAGCTGTGCTGAGCAGCCCAAGCCAGGCTGCCTGCTCCCCCACTAAAAGAACCCTTTAACCTAGTCAAGACCTTTCCAGAGGGGACAACCAGCAGAAAGCCAGCTTACTCCATCCCCTGAGGACTTCCCTTGTGGGGGAAGCCCCCTGGGTGCAGTAGAGCTATCAGAATTGTGGGCAGAGCTACCCCACACCTCTCATGCATGCGATTTTAATCCTGCTATTTCTAAAGAGAGTGGCAATTTCTCTCTCTCTCTCTCTCCCTCTCTCTACAGCTCAGCATAATTTATGGGCCAGATCAGGAATTTGCAGATGGAAACCGCTGTGTGATACAGGATGCCAGAAGCGAGGATCAGGACCATCCCTTCCAGCCTGAACGTTTCCAGATTTATGAGCCAATTCCTGACCTGCCACTAATCCTTGCTGTAACAAGCCTTGCTCTGTTCTTCCTGCTTGTGTTGCCAGACTTAGGGTAACGTGCTTTTTGGGCTGGCTCAGCCATTTCCATAAAACCCAGTAGAACCACGGCTATCTGCTAGCATTACTTCAAAGCTCAGAGTCTTGCTCACAGAAGAGAACTTGGAAGCTGGGTGTTTTTCTGCTAATACTCCCCGCTAGGTGGTGCTACTCCAGAGGATGTCATATGGGTCCTGTCTTCTGCATCCCATGATTTGTATACCTGCTCTGGAAAGCTTTTGAGCTCCTTCAGCTGAAGACCATAAGAGCTCAAGCCTACAGTGTGGTGGGCAGATGGGACTCAGAATCATAGAGGAGTGGAGTTGGAAAGGACCTCCAGAGGAACCCCCTGCCTGAGGCAGGATCAGCCCTATCCAAGTCATCCCAGAAAAATCCATCATCTAAACTCTTAGTGAAACTACAGACAAGCCTGACAAGACAAAACACCCAACCCTGCCACAGGAAAAGCAGGGGGACCACAGCAGCCAGTGTCCTGCTTCTATAAAAGGTTGCTAATATATGCTCAAGAGATCCCAGATAGAGGCCATGTCCCCTGCTACAGAGGAAGACAACCTCCTCCCTCCCCCCTGTACCAATCTGACCATGGGGTAAATTCCTTCTTGACCCCAAACATGGCATTAGTCTGACCCTGAGCAAGACCCTCTAGCCAGGAACCTCCATGTTTAAGTCCCAGCAGAAGCACTGGCACAGTTCCCAGCCTTGGCTGTAGCCAACACCCAGTGCCTCTGAGGAAAGCTTAAAAAAAACCCCAAACCCCTGATGCATGAAGCAGAAAAGTGGGGCGGGGGCCTTAAAACACAGCCCACTCTTGATTTGCAGCATATGAGGAGAACTGCTGATGTCACGTCCCAGGTGAGGCCTCACTGAGCATGTACAAAGCTAAGTGCTTGGCTGGACCACGGCTGGAGAGCTCAGCCATGGGCAGGAGCCCTCAGCTCCTTCCAGGGACTGTGCCTTCTGCCTGGGGCACTCCAAGCTGGCTGAGGGGACAACACGTGGGCTCCATGGCCAGGCCACCAAAGTGTGACCCTTCCCTGCACCCTGTGCTCCCCGTGTGACCCTGACAGCCAGATCCACAAAGGCACTGCTCATCTGAACTGCCAGCCTTTAGCTAACAGCTTGGTGGCTGGCCTGCAACGGGGGCCTGCCCTATGGCTCTCAGGCCTGAGGAAGAGGAGGCGATGTGGGACAGTGACACTAAAACGCAGTAAGCCAAACCCTAATGCACTTCTCAGAGGCACAGATGCGGTATGAAGACATCTAATGCATAAAGTGCAACCTCAGTTCACCCTGTGCAACTGTCAGCAAACCACTAGGATGCCCAGGTTCCTTATGAATCTTTTAGCCTTTGCAGCACGGCCAGAACTGTTCCACCGAGGTGTCTGTCCCAGTCCTCCCATCAGAAAATCAACCATGACAAGAGACTGCCTGCAGCAGGGAACAGAATGTGCCCAGCAGCCTAGTGGTTAGAGCACTTTCCCAGGGAGTGGGAGAGCTGGGCCCTAGAGGCCGTTATGTGGGGCCATGGAAAGAGACAGTGCCTGGAGCCTACGCAGACTCAGGAGGTTATGTATTGAGTGCTGGGATCCAAACACTGCAACCTGAGGATGGCCCAGCAAGGTGGGGCCTGGATGGGGCAGAGACAGGATCCTGGAGCACTGTTCATCCCAGTAGAAATTGCAGCCTGTGGGATTTAACCCCAAGCATCTTTCTTCCCATTTGTGATATCTGGCTTGCCCACAGAAAGTCTCGCCACCTTTGTGGTTAGCAACGCAGCACCACAACCAGGAAATATGGACGCGTTCCTAACTAGGCAACTAATTTATTGAGGGAAAGCCACTCAATGATTTGCCTCCTCTTTGTAAAATGGAGATGATAATTAACACTTCACTGTCTCACAGCAGCATCCTGGGTGAACAACTCTATCACACCTCTACAACTCACACTGTCTTTGCACTCTGCTGCAAGTGACACGGGGATCTGGAGCAGACAGAGGTGCTGTCCTGGGGTAAGGCACAATGTAGGCTGCCAGTACTATACTTCACTGCTAGGTGGCAAGTGAAGCAGATAACAGCCTGCTTGTCCAGAACAAATGACTACCTATGAGTAAACTGCAAACAGACAATGACCCTAATCCAAAAAATCATGGGCTGGCTGGATGCTGAGAGCCAAGGACTGGACATGGATATTGACTTTGTGGCTCACTATAAGCTACCTGATTCCTGCTAATGTTTCTTCACACCATGGGAGATAATGACCCTCTTCCTTTTTCAAAAGGGCTTGATTTTCCACTAGTCAGACTATCTGACACTAGTCAGATGCTAGCAACCTCTGAGAATCTCTCTCCTCTCAAATTTAACAGACCTGAAAAGGTGGTGCTGCATTCGAAGGCTTGTCTAAGTCTATCCCAACCATGCAGTTGGCCCAATAAAAAGTATCACCCACAAGGATCCTTACTTTGCACCTAAATCAGTGTTACCTACACCAGACTGATTTTGCCCCTGATTTTTTAGAGGTAGTTTTGCATCTTATTGAGCAAATGACTGTGTTGTAAATGCCTATTACATTACTATAGGTACATTGTCTAACCAGGACCTTAATTATGTTGACAAAGTATTTTGCTTGCCTGAAGTGGAAGGTGGAAGAAAGCCTCACATGGAAGAATGAAAGGAAGAAAAAAGCTGCTTTCTTGGCTTCCATTACATGACCTTGATCCAACTAATACATGGCAATACTCATGTAACATGTCAGCTCCTGTTACAACTCCTCTCCCTTCCCTGTCTTGATAATCAAATGAAAATAAATCATAGCATCCAGCAAGAAAAAAGAACCCCAAGTTACTGCTGACTTCTTGCTCTAGCCCCCAGTGGCTTCTGCTGAAGACAGCAATCCGGAAACCCAAAGGTTTACTGTATAAAATACACAACTGCGTATTTTAGGGATAATCCCAGGTCTGTGAAAACCACTGGCAGAACTCCCACTGAATCAATGGGGACCACCCTTCCACCCCTGCATTGAATTGCACCCACAATATAGCCATTAAAACACAAAGCTGCTTTGGACAGTGAAACATGGTGTCACAGCCTCAGCCCAAAAGACTCGTAGCCTCCCAGTGTCTTTCTCCCATTAGTTCATCTGCCTTGAACATGTACAGACTGAGCTGTGCCAGTAAGAATAAGGTCTGGGTACCTTCTCTGTGGTTGGCAACTGCGAGGAAGGCCTCTCCCTCAATGACAAAGGCCTCCCAGTCCCTAGCGTTGTGCGTGGAGATCCTCTGGTACGAGATGAATTTCTCTGTTCTGTAGCTCCACTTGTATATTACAGAGAACTCCTGACCCCTTTCATTCTGCTCAAAATTAGCCACTGCTAGGAAGATCTGAAAAATAACAAGCCAGGACATCCTCAGTTTCTCTTCTTATAGGGAATTCTTAAGCACAGATGCTGTGGTATAGCCCATGGTTTTGGGGCAAACTCAACTGATGGACACTTCCACCAGGGCACAGTGGGGGCAGTTACCTGGTCTACTCATGGCTGAGTGAAGGACAGAGTGACTTTAAATTGCAGTCCCTCCTGGCAGGCACCACCCAGAGCATACAGTGCTACTCAGTGAAGGATGCCCCACCAGAGTCAGTCTCCTCTTCCCTTTCTTGCTTCAGAGTTTTGGGGAGAAGGAAAGGGGTGGAACGGAGAGAGTGGGGAGACAGAGACAGACTCTGGGAGGGGGAAGAGCTGCTCCAGGGGTGGAAGACAATGGACAGAGAGAGCTAGGGAGGCTGAGTGGAGAGGGAAAGCAATCAAGCCGCTGAGAAAATCTAGCACTGGCTGCTTTGTGCTGTCAAGTGCTGTGAGTCCACCTGGCTGTGGGCACACCCTTGTCTTTCTTTCCCAGGTCCGCTTGGGAGTTCAGCTTGCCATGCCAGTTCACACCCAGAACTGAGCTACTGAATGCAGCAAGGGGAATCATTCCCATTGAGCCCCCTAATGCAGCAGGCATTTGGGGGCATTATATTTACCATGTACAGATAGCATGTTTCATCTACTATACCTCTGCACAGTGCCTAGCACAATAGGCCATGATCTGGTTAATGTCTATGTGCTACTACAATAGACATGTTGCAAGGTAATTAATAATGTTGATTAGCTGGAGAATAATCGCTGTGGTTTGGTAGCAAATATTCTAAATTCAAGTTACCTGACTTAGTGGTGATTGCTCAGATATCTTGCATGGTGTTACCAAACTGGATGGGCCCAAACGCTCACACAAATTTGAACCATCCATCCTGTGAATACTCAGGTAGGTGACTTTGCCAGTCAGTTTCTGCAGACATTTTGCCAGTCAAAGTTGATGATTTTAATTTGTGGGACAAACCAAGGGTCACAAAGGCAGTGGCAGAGAATGCATTTGGAAATGCAAACCTAATTACTTGCCTGGCTGGACCTGGACCTGACTTTAACACCAAAATGACACCCCTAGAAGCTTCTCTGGTACTAGACAAGCCCTGGCTGCCCTCATACAGGTCTGGCATACTTATATTTGAAAACAGTGACAGACAGGAACTTTTCTGTGGATACAACGGCTTATACCTGCTCCTTTATACTTCTCTTTCTCTGCTTTCTGAACATATGCAGTCCTGATTAGAAATCCATGGTCTGTATCATACAAGCATGAATTAACTGACCTAAACTCATCCCTCTTTGGCCAACTAACATATTAATGTACTGCATGTGCTGTACACCTTATTTCCAGAGTTATTAGAGATAGGCCCATACACCGAGGTACCGAAAATGTAGTACCAACTAACATTTATGTGTAGGCATGTGCACAAAATATGTGCATTTGTGTATCTGTCTGTCTCCAGCAGCACTGTGCATCACCACCAGTAAGAAGACCGAAGCGTGCGTTGTAAGTGATTTTGAAAAGGTATTTCCATATCTGTGCACTTCAAGTACCCTTGCGAATATATCCTCCCAGTTTCCTGCCAAAGGGAAGTAAGAGCACTTGATAGATTCATTCTGGAGATATTACAGACAGAAGAGATTATCCCCAAGCATAAAACCAGGAATAATGCTAGAATGGTTGATGTTTCCAAGACCAGAATGAGCTCACAACCAAAAAGGGAAGCAAAGCAAAAAGGAGCGTGAGACAGGGAGTCCCTGGCAGAGTTGGGAACAAAAGTTCTTCTCAGTCTTGTGTTTGAATCAGAGACCACTCTTGTAGCCACTGCCTCATCCACAGCAAAGAGGGTTAACAAGCCAACAAAGGGAGTGCAGAAAATTGGCTCACCATCTTCTGATTGCCATCTGTTAGGAAATACCCCGCCATGCTAATTGTCAACTTTGTATCATTCCCTAGGATGACTTCAAGCCAACTTTTTTAGCAAGGCTCGTAAAAAAAGTTCCAGTGAAACTTTTTTCCCCGACAGGAAATTAGATTTTTGTTTAAACAACATTTTTCACAGAAAATGTCTATTTTTCTAAAATAGATCAAATCCTTTGACAGAAAACTGGATAAAACACTTGAGCCAAAAAAAAAAAATGAAGAAACAAATTAGCCAAATCTCTTGATTTCATGCTTTTCAATTTTCAACAGTATTTGGCCAAAATTATTGTTTTTCAATGAAAAAAATTCAAAATTTCCCACTGAAAAATGTGGACAAAAAATTAAATATTCTATTTTCCTTAAAATTTTCCCTGGAAAGTAAAAGAAATTCTGCCTGACTGCCGTATGGCACTTCTTTCACAAGAAGAGCCCTGATGCAATATTCTTTCTGAGGTCTCCATGATATAGCATACTGTAAAACTGACTCAGGTGTGGTCTGGAGTAAAGCAATACCGATAATGTCAGGCTCCCTCAGTTTGGATGGTCTGTGTAGGTGCTGTCAAGGATACCTCTGGTGTATAATATTATTACTACTAATAACTTTGTTAGTTGTAATAGAGACCACAGGCTCTTGTTCTTAGTAACAACAAGGACTCTTTAGGGTTTATTGTTCAAAAACAACACTGGACACTAATGTCATATCCCATTCCAACGTGTAAAATATGGCACCAGCATAAAACCCAGCCCCTGGCTCAGTGCAAAGCATTCAGGTTTCCTAAGCCCCTTTCACACATTGATCAAAACGACTTTGTGTTTACAGCACATACATCCTAGTTCTTGCCAGGTACCTAAACATCTTTAGGTGTCATCATTCACATTCAGTCTCCCCAGACATTGTAACCTTCTGCCCCGAGATGGGGATTTGTTTACCCTAAGCTCTTTTTTGGGGTCTTGTACCCATCTTATCTATTGTTTTCCATCCACTGGCTTTCTTACCTGCCTAGCAGCTAATACTCCTAACTTGCTCAGCTCTTCAACATAGGCCATATATGTTCTACTTTCTGGCCACCACAGTGTATGGCTCAAGCTGTTACTGAGGCCTCCTTTGGTTCATGCTGCTAACAGGCCTCTGTATGGTTTCTATATGCACTGGTCAGTGGCTGCACCAATCCATGTTCCAGCAAAACCTACACGTACAATACAAGCCCCAGTTGCTCAGGCACTAACCCTCAAGCTCTGGGTCTATGGTGTCTTCGGGGCTTCCAGTCTTACTTCTCAAAGCAGAGGCAGGTATTTCTACAGATATATACAGCTGGCTGTGTGAAGGTAGGCCTGGACAGCCTCCCCTCCCCACACTACCAGGAAAACAGAACCTGTGTACAGCCCCCTGCAGAGACACAAGACATGGCTGCTCTAACACAGAGAAGAGTATGAACGCTGGGGAACCTATAATTGCTAACATGGCACTTATGGATACATCTTAGCATTGTAGTGGGGCGGTGCTGTGCTGTCAGCATGACCCTAGGGCAATAGAAGATACACAGATAAACAAACCTGTGAGCCCAGTGTGAAGCAATGCATTGTGGGATAGCTGCAGGACGTCTGACTAAGAGGTGGCATTGAACCAACATACAGATGTGCCCAAACACACTTTTTTCCATGCTAACTTTGCCCAAAATGAACTGAATCAAACTTCAAAGTGATTTACCCAATGTGCAGGGAGTGGCTGATAAATTCAGAAGAACCAAGTCCGTGGACACAGGGAACTTCAATTTGAAAAACTGAACAGCAGCACATATGAAAAAGCCCTAAGAAGCACTGACGTGTGGACAAGCAATCAGACTCATTCTCTTGTGAGTCCCCCCTGCCCCTGGCTTTGTCTTTGTGACTCGCTTTAAAGATTTGCAACAAGACTCCACTGAGGTTTTTCTATGAAGGCCTCTAATGACTCTCAGATGGCTAAACATGTGCAAGAAAAATTGAGGCCGCAAACCAGAGAGTGGCTCTCTTTACAAGGACTGTGAACTAGCCTCCCTGTCACCATCAAGGCACTCAGAATAGTTAGAGCAGCACTTGCTGATCCTGGCATTACACACACGGCATGTCTCTCACGTTGTCAGGGAGGGAACAGAATGTATGCAATTTGGTTTCTGTGGCCAGAACAGTGGGTCATTTCAGTCCTTCCCCCAAGGCTTGAATAACTGAATTCTTACTACAAAACAGAACAGATTTGTACTGGGTTTTTTTAGACTGGAGGACGGTGGTATTCCAACATGTGGAAGTGCCCATCATACAATCTTTGAGTGATCTACATTAATTTAAAACATGAGCACATTTGTTGAAGAATATCAGGCTTGGAAGATTCTCATGCACCATCTCAAATTGTTGTCCTCTCTCTCACAGATGTACTCTGACATGGAGAAAGGCCAAAAGATATTGGGTACAATATTTAAAAGTACCTTAGTGGCTTAGGAACCTTCATTCCATTGACGTCTAATAAGACTAGGGTCTGAGGCTATATATCTATTTGGAGCAATTCTAAGAGTAGACATAAACTATCCTGAGCTATACAAGCCAACCCCTCCCCATCTCCCATGCCCTGCTGCTCTGCACACATGAAACATGGGAGTGGAGATGAGTAGCTGGCAAACTGATTCCTATAAGAGTTCTACTGGACCAGCCTCATCAACCTCACACAAGAAGCAATCAAGGATCCCAAAACACCTCATAGCTTGCAAACCCCTTGGACAAAGGGAGGTGAACCTTCATCCAGTCGCCAAAGCCAGATGCTATTCCCAGCTAAACAGCAGCAACTTCACCTTGTCTAAAGTGACCTCCAATCCTGGACTTCAGCCAGGCCCTGTGAAAGCAAAACCTCAGGCTAACTAAAGAAGAGATGCATAGGAGGGTGTCAGGTGCATAATGATGAATATGGTACCTTGCAGTACATATCAGCTTACCATACAGCATGATGCCTCCCCCAGTGGTGTCCTAGACACAGCCAACCTACTAGATCCATACACAGTGGCACCTTTGGGGCAGACAAGCCCTGTGTGCCCCTCTCTCAGATGACCATGTAAAACAACCCAGGTGGTCCTGTTTCCCTTGTTTCTACCCCAGGTATCAAAGCCTACTACTACTGGATGTTTCATGGATATATTTGTGCATTGTTAGATAGGTATTATCAAATGGTGGGACTAGCACAGTTTCCAGGCTCAAACTTGGAGTCGAACTGGGAAGGATAAAGGATATCTGAGGGCTGCCTGATACAAGGGTAGCCTCATCACAACCATCTCAGTTTCCAGCAACTGCTTCTTAGCAGGAAGCTAGCCTTTGCTCCTCAGGTCAAAGGCTCACCAGGCTAATTTGGTTCTGTAGCCAGGGAACAATATGGTTAACATCACATCCAGCCCCTTTTGGCTCCCCAGTACAAATGACAAGGTACCCATTTATTGCAAGGGGCAACCTTCAATTCAAGTCTGTAGCAAGGCTCCAATTCATGATTCTGGATCCATATTTGCCAACATACCCCTTAGCACTCCAGAAGAAAGGAAAGCTTTAACTAGCCCAACCAACAATGGATCCAACTGACAATGTATGAGGGGCAAGTTTCTCAAAGCAAAAATACATATCTGATACATTATACCAAAAAGTCATTCTCCACTATCCATTATCCATTATCATTATCCAAAGATACAACCCAGATTAGCCAAGTTGGACATGATTCCTACAGAGCAGCTGGCTGATTATAGTGCCATCATGGGTCAAGTCAGGTCCATACAACTTTTGCTGCAGGGACTCAAGGAACTTGGGGAACAAGAAATGGCTGTGTGAAATAACTTTTTGATGATTTAAGTATTAGTCAAAGTGGCACCAAGTAACTCTGTAAGCGCCTTGCTGGATAATGCAAGTTGACAAACAACATCCAGACCAATGTATTGAAACTTGTCTTGCATGGGTCTAAGGCTTCAGACCTTCCTCCAGCCATGTGGCAGAAGACAAAATAGGGCAGTAGAAGAGAAAAAGAGCAGGCATGCAGGAAGGAGGGATACACCAGCACAGCAATTGTTCCAAAGGTCTTGGGCACAGCCCAGGTACTTGCAGCTCCAGGTCCATTCAGCATTCAAGCTTTCTAGTGTGATGGAGAACAAGAAGAATGAATGCTAAGCATGAGGCTGCTGCGTTGTGGTGGGATCAGCTGCCGACTAGGGACTAGACTGAGGCCACCAGCAAATTTACAAGAGGGCACTGAACAGCCACCAGATACATTCTCAGTCATATAATCATAGAAAATGAGAAAAGACCATGCCCCCTGCTACAGAGGAAGGCAGAAACCACATTCCATGCCAATCTCACTGGGACATAGAATTCTTTCCTGATACCAAACGTGGCATGAGAAGGCACAGAAACATAGACAGGAAGGGTTGGAAGGGACCTCAGGAGGTCACATCTAGTCCAACCCCCTGCTCAAAGCAGGACTAACCCCAACTAGTTCATCCCAGCCAAGGCTTTCATCTAGCCAGGTCTTAAAAACCTCCAAGGATGGAGATGCCACAACCTGTCTGGGTAACTTGTTCCAGTGTTTTACTACCCTTCTCATGAGAAAGTTCTCCTTAATATCTAAACTCATTTCCCCTTGCTACAACGTGAGCCATCACTGAAAACAGTCCAGCTCCATCCTCTTTGGTACCACCCTGCAGGGAGTTGAAGGCTGCTATTCAATCCCCTCTCAGTCTCCTCTTCTGCAGACTAAATAAGCCCAGTTCCTTCAATCTCTGCTCAGAACTCATGTGCTTCAGCCCCCAAACCATTTTTGTTGCCCTCTGCTGGACTCTCCAATCTGTCCACATCTTTCTGTAGTGGGGGCCCCAAAACTAGTGGACACAGGACTTTAGATGTGGCCTCGCCAGTGCAGAATAGAGAGGAAGAATCACTTCCCTTGATCTGCTGGCAACACTCCTACCAATGCAGCCCAGTATGCCATTAGCCTTCTTCGCAACAAGGGCACACTGTTGGCTCATATTCAGCTTCTTGTCCACTTTAACCCCCAGGTCATTTTTTGCAGAGCTGCTGCTTAGCCAGTCAGTCCCCAGCCTGTACCGGTGCATGGGATTATACAACCAATATAACCCTCACAGCTCTGAGCAACATCAAAGAAATCGGAAGTACTCTGATGCTGTTGCGATGGGCATCTCAGAAATTCCTGACATAGGCAGGCAGAATAGAACCGCTCCAGTTCTCTTTTGCATTCAAACTAGCACCACAGTTCATTCTCTGACAAAAACGATGTAGAAATGAGATGGCCATCACCATAGCAACAAGTATAGCTCATACCACAATGCCCCGCACAAGTGCCTCATGTCTGATTCAGAAAGGACATCTGCCTATACGTAATGATGATCAGGTAGCTGTTGCTCATTCTTTTGCTGCCATATTCCAACATAGAAAGAAAAACATCTTTAGTATAATTTGTTTAGCCTACCAATTTTAACAATAGCCTCATTAATATAAAAGATTCATGCTGTCATACCAAGATTTTGAGGGCACCAGGCTGTGTGTTTACTTGGAGGTCCAAATTGAATTCCATCCTGTCCTCATACAGAGAATCCTCCTCTATGTCCTGGCCTATCTCTCTCCAGTCCATTGCAGAGAAGAGATGTCCTTCATCTTGCTCAGTATGAGTAACTCATGAATTTTACTATGTCCCTGGGTGATCTCTCTTACACACATGAATGAGATTTATCCAGCACTGAAAACAATACCTAAAGTTTGAGTAGGCTCAATGCAAACCATTTTGCACAACATGATAGTGCAAGAATAAAAGATGTGCTAAGACAGAAGAGATAGACAAGTGAGGTGCTTTTTCAGTACTTATTGTCCCCTGACAAATAAATCACCCATCACAATATTGCTTGTCCTTGTTTGTTCACTCTCTAGGATTAGGTTGAGCAAGAAATCATTCTCTCTGAAATACCTGTACCACCTACATACATCCAGAGGACATTTTCATTTGTAGACATAAAAATGACAGATGTAGGGTAAAAGAACAGTGGTGTTATTTCTCACTGAATGTTGCTACAGACCTAAAAATGTATGTAGCCCTTAGCAAAAGTCACTAAATAATCAACTGCAAGTGGGCAGCCTCCTCCCATGGCTGGCATGCAATGGTATGTTTGTAGTAAGTTGCATAAAAGCCATGTAATAGGGGTTTTCTATTTCTTCCTACAGCATGGATTGACTTTGAAAAACAAAAAGGAAAGACTCATATGGTCGCAATCAGTAAGTTAACGCATCCCAGCTGCTACAGGCTAATTCTAAATTGCAACAAGCTTGACCATATTCCTTTAACAAAAGCTGTTATTTCTACCTTTCAGCTATTTCCTATTTAAAAGGTTTCACAAATATTAAGGAGAGGATGGATGGACCTGTGTAATCACTGTATTACTGTCCTCCCATGATTTATTCATTTCATCTCCATGGGATTTCCTCTCATACATAACCTCTCATAGGTTATGTTTCTGTCACAGACCCAATTAAGCAGAATCCCTGGACCAATTATGTGTTAACTGACCCCTGACTAATTATGATCCTCATGCCCTGTGTCTAATTTGCTGGGGTGACTGAACCTAGGCTGGGAAACTGCAGACACCCAAGAAACAATCCTGTAGTCAGCATCTTCAAATGTAGGCAAAGCTGGGCAATTCCTTTCTATTAATTTCTACCCAACAGTGAAAAATATAACATGAAACATTTCAGCCTACAAAGGATCTTAACAACAAGTGGTTGGATATGGGAGTGAGTGATTCAGGCTGAACATTGTGTTTTTCCTGTTTAATGCATTATCTGGGGCTGGGAGGAGGGTTACTTATAAAAGACAACCCACTTGCAAAGTAATTACCTTCAAGTCCATAGGATAGCTCTGAAGAACAGCATTTTTTACAGGTTTAGCTTGAGGGGAAATACCTAGTTTCACATCTTGATTTCCAATCCTACCTAGTTCTTCTCATTTTGAGTCAAGAAGAATGTTTCTTCCTGCTAACACAGCACAAAGATATTGAGATTTAGGGACCTGATCACCAACTTAATCAGTTCTACAGAAAGACTCCTTCCTGTTATCTCCCAAGAACCCTGGATCAGATCACCAAACCCTCTCTCTTGGTCACTGCCGTCTGGCTGGCAGTTATGAGGTGAGGTGTGGGATATGTGAGATAATGCACACTAACCATGTCATTCAGGAATGGAAGATCTGTTCTGTCCTCTCTATTTCTGGGTCACTGCCTTCCCTTTGGTTGTAGGAGGCCACAAAGGATGAGGTAGAGGGTCTGGGAATGGACTACTCCATGGACTAAAACACAGAGAGAACATAGAAGCAAGTAAATGACTCTCCCTACACCTGAACTTCAGACTCCCTGGATTTCATAGGGTAGATACCTGGTAAAATATCACCTGTTACTGGCAAACTGCAAAAATCAGAATTTACTTCCTAGGTCCACATTTCCAAGAAGATGACGAAGGGAAGACACTGCTAACAGCTACAAAAATGATTCAAGATTTGGAAAACACACTTTTTTATAAGAGCCTAGAATCCAATCTGCTTGCAGTACTGAAGAAGAAGGTAAGAGGCAACTTGGTCATGACCTCTAAGGATCCACAGGGGTAGAGATGTTTGATCGTAGCAGGCTTTTGGATCTCTCAGAGAACGGCAGAACAAAAGCCAGTGGCAGGATGTGGCAGCTAGAACAATTCCAAATGGAAATGAAATACAGCCTTTAACAGTGAGGATGATGCTACGGTTCTACAACATAGTTCTTCTCTTCCCATGCTATCTGTAAGTGCTTATAAAGGAACGCATCCTGGTCTTCAGCTTGCTTTGGTGATCTATAATAGACCTCCATCAACATCCCCTTCTGCCTGGTACTAATTAGGGCGTTAATATGTATGCATTATGGGTCCTGTGATTCTGAGTTACCAATAACTCTAAAACATGCAACAGTGTCTTAGATCTAAGTCCCATCTCTCCCACCTACCCCCTAGCCCCACCTCCATTTCACCCTCTCTGTCCTACTGAAACTGGTTATAAAATAAAGGCTTGGGCAGGCAACAGTTTTTCTCATCCTGCAATAATTGTCAAGATTTTGCATAATTTTCCCATCTCAAATTAGGAAGAAAAGTCAAAATAGCTCAAACTGTTTTTGTAAACCAACAACCACAAAAAACAAATTGCATCAGGACAACCAAAATTGAAGCCATCTCCAACTAGGATATTTTGACAATTTCAAAACTTCTCTTCAATTCTTTTTCCAAAATTGACCCACACCAAACCTTTCCCACACACAATTTCAGCTTTGAGGAATCAGAATTTTCTCATGAAAATCTGTTTTTAACTTTCTGTTTTAATCTAATGACTGGGAAGGGGGGAAGCAGGGGGTTGATTCATTATTTTAGAACACTTGGGGTTGGTAATACTGAATAATAACATGGCAGCTCTGCATTGATTTGTATATTAAGCAGTTTATTAGCACCCAAAGTTGCTTGGTGCCTTCTGTGCTGAGCCCTAAGCAACTGGGAAGTGATTCTGTGACATGCTTTTTTATATATTAAGAAGCCAGAAGGCAATGAAGACAAAATCCTAAAAAGTAGCAAGCAGGGACATTAGGCCGCTTTGACTGTATGTTCATTTTAAAAAGACCTTGAGTACTGTATCCTCTTTGCAAATTAAACCTTCTAGCAACAGAAGGATACAAATGTGCAATGCTTGACAAAGCTGCAGGCAAAAAAACAGGGAATCCAAGCAGCATGAAGGCTTGGCATCTGGGCAAAAAATGTGCCTTAGGCAGCACCCCAAAGGACTCTCCACATACTCGCTTCCTGACTTTTGTTTCGATCCTTGTCTGCAAACATCAGCTGATGCTCTTGGCTCGACACGGGTTCCTTTAGAAAATGTCCCCAGAAATACAGTAGTCCTGGGTCTCCTCCATGGAGTAAAGACTATTGCTGTGATCCTTAAGCTCAGTTGGCCAATTCTCCTCACCCACATGTGGAATTGGACAGAAGGGAGGGCCAAAACATACTGCAGCAGTCTCTAGCAGTGAGGAAAAGGGAGGAAGGAGAGCTATGGATAGGCCACCACGATTGTTTTCTCCATTATGGAACGGTGAATGAGAACCAGTACACAAGGGGCTTCTTTAGCTGTGGTGGGGCAGTGTCACCGTGAGGGTGTTTGGGGAGCTAGATATAGTCCAAGAAGACTGGACAAGCTGTCCAGGCAGGGGGTGCTATAGCTATCCTGCCTGGGAGTTTTCTGTGATCCAAACTTTAATAGGACAGTAGCAGCTGTCTTCAGCCTAGTGGAGAGAGTCCCCTAACTAAGCCCCCAAATTTCATTACAGAAGCTGAGCACCACAGGCTGAGACACACCATCAAGGCCTGGATAGCTCAGGGCCAAATGTTCAAAGTGTCTGCACTCACAACCAAAGCCAGATTTTCTAAGGTGCACAATAGGACAACAGGAGTTGCTGAAGGCTGGACGTTCTTGAAAACTGTGGCCGGTGAGCCCCTCAGAAAACCAAGCTGACCAGTTCTGGCGATGTACCTCCATGAACAGAAAGGGACAAGCAAACTTGGCTTGTGTAGACTGGAATGGATTAATACTCACAGCAGTCTCAGCTGGACAGAGCCACTGGCTGCCAGCAAAGTGCAGGCTCACTTCGCCATTGTGGAAAACCTAGGACATGTTTCCTGCCTGAGTCTGTGCTCTCTGAACCCTGCTACCCAGCTATTACAGTGGCCTTGGAGACATGAATTACCTATCTAATTCTGTGTAGGAAGTGGCTGCTTTTCTCTTACCAGCCAACTCCTCACTCCCCAATCCACCAGCATTTTCTGAATTTCAGTGTTCTTGAACATCCTGCAGAAATCAGGGCCTCCAGATACAAACACAACCTAATGCCGAACACAAATCTACATTCAGTGTGTGCAAGTATGCCTCTGCCTGGTGAAGAGTACAGTATGCAAATGCTCTGCAGAGCAAGAAGTCACTGGGAAGGATGGGGTGGGGAGGAATAATGATCTGTAGTTATTTAAGGGTGTTTGCATGTACATGGGTCCTGGGAAATGTTTGCAACACACATATGGAGGTTTAGATGAATAGCAGGATTAGCAGGAAGGCAACATAATAGCCGCAGAGAAGCAGCTTTTCAGTAAACTCTTCAAAGGGACTAAGAAACAATACCTGGACTATTGACCCCTGACGATGCTACTTGGAGATACCAATTAAGTTATATAGTTGTTTTGCCAAGGCTTAGGACAGGAATAGAAGAGTTCCTCTCTACTGAGAAAGGAAGATGGCTGTCTGTGCCTGTTTGAGACACTGAAGCAGACGCTATGGGAAGGATCTAAGGGTAAGAGAGACAAGCATCTTGGACCTTTATTGTTGTAAAGGGGGGATGTGCTCAGAGGGACTAGATTGGAGTTAAAGGGGAAATTAAATTGTGACAGTCTCACAATAACACACACAATAATCGCACACAAATCCACCGTAAAAGAAACTGGTGCAGGGAAAATGATCTATCTAGCAAGAGTAACATACAATTTACTGAGCGGGGTGGCCAACCTGCAGTATGGGTGCTACAAGAGGCCTGAGCTGCCTTTGGTGTGGCTTGTGCCAGAGGGGACTGGCAAAATAGTGGCAGATAGGGCAAGGAGCAAAAAGCAGAGCATCAAATCAGGCAGGGAGCAATGGGCAGAGAATAGAAAGCTGAGTAGCAGATTGAGGAAGGGAAATAGATTGGAGTGGCACTCAGGGAGGGTGAGGGGCTAATTTGTGACATGCCTGCCAAAAAAGACTGGCCCTCACTACACTGGAGAATCCATGGAGTTAGATCAGTGTTAAAATGATGCCAGGGAGGTTCTGCATCTGAATTATGAAGGAATACCCCTGCTGAGAGTCTAGGAGGTTCAGGTAGAGACACTCCAGGTTCTGCTGAGGTTTGTACATCTATCTTTTCCAAAAATGTATTCAGAATGTGCCCAGAGCTCAATTCACAGCCATCCATGAATGTGGCCAAGTCCACACCCAATAAACTCGTTAAAAGCTGTCAGTATAACAGTTCTTCCAGATACATGAATCCCACATGCAAAAATCCCACATTATGAACCTTATATGAAAAGCATGCAAGGGGCCTAGAGTCTGGGTCTGCTGTTCCCAAATTGTGCATAAATGCCCCAGACCTGCAGCTTTGTGGCTGTGTATGAGTCATTTAGGGGCATCAAATGAAATAGGGCTTCACTCTTATTAATGTCTAAGACAAGAACAGAGAACTAGCCAGAAATTAGCAGCAACAAATGGGCACTTTTTGAGCTGCAACAGGTTGTTTCAGCAACTCTTGAGAGGAAAATAATGGGCTCCAAGGCTTCTTATAGACCAATGTGCCCTGGAGAACTGTAATTTCAGAAGGATTAAATGATGAGCTGTGAGTACTAAGGAGAAATAAACACAATTATCTTCTTCCCATGGAGGCTCAGGTACTTCATATGAGCACAGCTAGGATTTCTGATCTTAATTTTTTTAACTATGGTAAAAAAAAATGCAACGTTCCCGTCACCATCCCCTGTGATACAAGTGCAGATTTGCAACCAACACTGGGATAGATCCTCAGCTGATGTGTATCCACATATCTCCACTGAAGTCAGTGGCATTATGAGGATTTATTCCTAAAACTTTCCCTCAACCGTGACTCAAATGTGGGTTGGCCTTCCTGAGAAGCAGCCATCAGACAGTGTTGGTAATCTAACACAGCACCACAGCAAGCCTAGAAGTGGAATTACCTTTTTTCCTATTGTGAAATATTTCCAGGATTGAGCTTGGTAGGTTGGAATATTCTGATAAGACACAAACTTCCCATCCATCCACTTGTAGATAGCGGACCCAGGTGGAGTCTGTCGGTTGGCTGTTGCCGCAAAGAGTCCCACCTCCGGAATGGCAAAGATCTCAATGCCCAGGGTTTCAGAATTGGTGACCAGGTTCTGATATTCTTCCACGTAGTCCAGCCTCTCTTTAGCTAGGAAATCACAAACAGAAAGAGAAATATCAAGCACAGCTTAAAAATAGGTATCCTCTGAATTTAGTGGTGTTCCAAGGTTCTTTGGAGAGCGAGATTGGTGACAATACATTTTATATGGCACTTTGTAGCCACCGTATACATATTAGGGTCCCCACAATAAAAGGCTTAAAAATAAAGGGCTAAATAATTTACAGCTGACCTACAACTATTCCACATGGACCATACTGTTTGGTCACCAAAGTGCTCTAACCATCAGGCAGTGGGCTAAGCTGTTGGGGAAAACAGCCCTCCTGGTGGACTGCCTTCTTCTAGGGGAGTGTCTACCTCACTGGACCACAGTCATACAACCTTTCACCTGTTCTTTCTTCTAGTCCCAGGAATCCAATTTTCTTGATTCCCCAAGCGTGTTAGATCAACAGGTAAGGGGATCCGTTAAGCCTAGCCCACAGCCTGGTAGTTATGATGTGAGGGATGCAGTGCTTAAGTAATAGTCCAGATCAGGGGTGCTCAACCCCTAGTCTGGAGGCCAGATCCAGCTTATGGAGCCATGTCATCTAGCCTAAGGACCCCCAGTCCAGAAATCTAGTGGCAAGGGAATGGTGGGAGCAATGGCTGTTCCCCTGCTGCCAGATTTCAGGACTTGTGAGGAGCCCCGCATGCTAGATGGCACCAGCATGTAGCTGAATCCAGGCTTGTGGAGTCAAGCCAGCACACGGCAGGATTCAGGTACCTGCGGGTGGTGGGATCTGAGTATGCAGGACCAGGCCAGCACACCAAGGGACTGACCTCACTTGTTGACCCCACACAGGATCCAGCTTGTGGAGCAAGCCTGCACCACTCATACCACCCATGGGGACAGAAAATTGGGCACTGCTGGTATAGATTGCCACGATGCAGACTCAACACCCAAGTCTAGGAGCCTAGTGTTCATTTCAAGTCTAGGAGCCTAGACCAAAATGGAGATGTCTAATGGATTCATAGATTCATAGATGTTATATTGAGCCTGTAAGTGTGTTGCTGGTTGTTTCTCCCTAGGTGGAGCACCTTATACTTCTTGGTGTTGAACGTCCTCGGGTTTTGATCTGCCCAACTTGCAAGCCTGTCCAGGTCAGTCAGTATCCCCAGCCTAACCTCCAGTGTGACTGCAGTCCCCTATAATTTGGTGTCATCTTTCAACTTTGTCAGTCCGCTTTTAACACCTGAATCCAAATCATTAATGAATACATTAAAAAGTATTGGTCTGAGTACTGAGCCCTGAGGGATGCCACTGGTCACCAAGTGCCATGTTGACTTAGTTCCATCTATTATTACTCTCTAGGTCCTGCCTCGGAGCCAGTTTCCTAGCCAACAGACCGTTGGGTTATCAAGGCTGCAGTTCCCCCATTTTACCATGAGCACATTGTGGGAGTGGCAGCAGGCAGGCAGTTCTATGGCCATTCTCCAGGTTGACAAATCTTGGTAGAGGTCGTAGACATTGTTGTAACACAACCAGGTTCTGTGTCCTGGTGGCAGGCGTTGTAACAGAGACCAAGCCAGCTGTGGCAGCTGTGGTGGCTGGGCTGGAAGCTGTCACTTTTGTGCCCCTTTCAAGTGGATGACTGGGGCTGGTGCCCTGGTTGCTCACCTTTTGTTACACTACTGCAACTTATACAAAGTGCTACAGCACAATTCAAACTAGTCCACAAGGAGTAGACAGTTCCTGATTTAAAACTGGATCTTGAAATGGAGAAGGTAGGAGTGCTTGACATTGCTTCACAACCCCCGCCCAGGAGCAAACAGCATGCACACTGATATCACTCTTTGAGATATGGATGTGGTGCGCATGCATGCACAGACACCTACTTGCCTACTGGAATACCGCATTAGTCAAGATAATCTGAAACATGCAAGGAATCCTAAACGCTGCCTTTTCCCCAACCACATCACGGAGACCACGTGGCTCAGAGGGATGAACAGAGGGGCTCCGAGCTGTGCGCTGAAATTCTATCTTTGCTGCTGACCAGCTTTCATAGCCCTTTGTACTTCCAGTAATAACACTGTACAGGCAATACCTAGCTGGCTTTGCAGTAAATTCCAATGTGCTCAGTAAATACCACTTCCCACACTTTACCACTCTGCCAGAACAGGACCAACCCCACAATCTGTAAAGAGCCTCAGGTACATTTAGGAACATTCTGATTACAGTGTAGTTACCACCACCAAGACATGTCAGTATGGGGTGGTTGTTTCATTAGGGTTTTACCCAAGAAAACATCATAGAGCCCAATGACAGTAAACGAGCAGTAGTATCATTTCTCATTTCCACTTTAGCAGCTCCAGAGCCCCAGTCATGCATGTGTCCAAACGCAGAAGAAAGAATGAGGCAATGCAGTAAACGTGACAGACATTGGTCTCAGCACTTTAGCACCCTAACTCCAGTTGAAAGGACTGCGACTTCCAACATAGCAGGTTGGATTGATGAGTTGCGTTGCAGCTGGTCTTGGAAGCTCCCAGCTGTGCAGAAGCTGGTAGTATTCAAGTCCTCTTTCAGAATAAGAAAAGTGTAATGCTTAATAAATGGCAGATTTCTGTCCCCGATCTCTCAGAGCATTACACAAGCAGGCAAGTGAGCACTGGTACAACCCATCCATTCACTTTCCTTCCCTCAGGAAGTTCTTCATGTACAACAAGCCCACTTACATGCCAGTGACTAGCAGCTAGAAGATGGCGCTACTTCTAACATGGGGAAGTGATTCTCCACCAGTCATTCTTAGTGAGATCCTTCCCAGTGGGATGACATGCCTGGCCTCTGTGCCAGGAGGTAAGTGACTGCTACTCCTCCTGTCTGGCACTGGGCACTCCAGTGTCCTACAGAGAGGGACCACCCAGGGCTGCTCCCTAACCCACTGCAGTCCCTGTACTGGCCCCTGCACTCAAAGCAGCATGCTCTGGAAGGCAGGCAGACTGACAGACAGACACCGGACTATGTGGCTTCCCTTTTCAGGCTGGCTTGTCCCTTCCCAGCTGCTCCCAATGCTCTGGGACTGTGTGAGGGGTCATGGGTAGACATGGCTCTGGTCACCGGCATTTGAGCCCTCAAAGGAGTAGCACTGGCTCCCTCAGGTACACACCAAGGGCTGGGTGAGGGCAGATGCCAAAAAAAGCAGGGTACCATGAGGTGAGGACCCTTGCCACCATCACTCAGCATCAGCTAGATTCTAGCTCAGTGGTTCTCAGATGCATGCCACTAAACTCCCAAAAGTCATAGAGAGGTGAAAATAGGCTAAAAGAGTTGAGACTGGTCTACACAATCCAGAAAAAAGATGTGCATTTAGAAATGCATGAAGTACAGCACGCAGAAGGGACTTCCCCAAGACCAGGCCAGAAGAGAGCTGGAAATGGCAGCCAGGTCTCCTAAGTCTTGTTCCAATGCCGTATGCTGTGTTGGTGAATCTACCTGGAAATTAACTTGCCCAAACCCTGCACAGACTCAGGATTCCCTGTCCCTAAACCCTCTCAGAAGTGCCTGCCCAGCATGCAGTTGAAAACCTCCAGTAGAAACAATCTTACAACTTCCACTTCAGGCACAACCCAAATGCCTAAACTCTTGGGTAAGCCAAGAAGGTACTGCCTCTGGGCATGCCAGAGCTGAGCCAGTTCTGGCCAAAATATAGCCAGCAGGAGAGTCTTGTTGCCAAAACAGGCTGGGTTCCTGTCAATTCCTTTCTTGAACATAGATATCTAAGGTCCCTTGTGAATCCCCTCCCTTGGCCCCTGCCCCAAAGACCTTACACTCTGCCTCTCTCCACCGCTAGGAGGCCCAAAGAGAGCCCTAATGGAGAAACCAACCACATACCCCATGCTCCTTACCTTCTAGCACAGAAAGCCATGCACTCCCGTTACAGAGATTCAGCCCCTTCTGAGAGACGTTAAACCAGAACTGCGCTTTCTCAGTCTTGGTGCAGGGCGGGCGGGACCCAAAAGTCACCTGCATCTTGGCTTCTGAGCACAAACAAAAGCACAACAGGCCCTGTTAAAGCCCCTGATGGAAACAAAGACCAAAATGATGGCTCTTGCTCGCTGCCCTCCCTACATGCACAGCTGGAGGCAGCAGAGCCCGGGCTGAGTCCACTAAGGTTTGGAGTGGATTACATAGCATGGGCCCCCAGTTGAGCACAACACCTAGGCACATGTTTAACTTAAAGCACATCAGTGTAGCCCCATGGATCTCAGTGAGATCACCGAGGTGCTAAAAGGACCCATGTGATTATGTGGCATGCTAAGTGATGGCCTTAGCTCATGCAGTGTGGGAGAGGACTGCCTGTCCTGTCTCTCTTTCCAGTATCAAGAAGCTAACTCCAAGCCCTGCTCTGCTGTTGCTGTTGGCTGTGCCCTGCTTCCTTCCTAACTCTTCTCCAGCTGCTGCATTGCCCACTTCGGCAGCCCATCATTTCCCACCCTGCCTCAACCTGCCTCAGGGTCTTCTGGCCAGAAGAGCACAGAGAGGGAAAGCCAACGTCTTCCTACACTCGTGATCTCAGTGCAGCTATTGCCCGAGTGTGAGGGGAAGGAGGTGTCACCTCTACTCCCTGTGAAACCCCTCTGTTTCCCCATGACAGTGGCTGAGATCAGTCAGGGCTCTCCTGGGGGAAGCAGACCTGCTCACACACCTGGTGCTAGTACAGTTTCTCTAAGCCACTGCCTACACACCGGCATGGGGACAACTTGCTGTGACTCAGGCTGAGGAAGGAATCACCTGGCTCATATCACCACTTGCCTTAGCCTTCACAAGGGGGCATGTAGAGGGCCCTCAGATCTCACTGTGCTGGGGTCTGCCTCACCTGTCTGCAGTAATGCTGGAAGCTCTGGGCTGAGGTCTTCTCACACTTAAACCAGTGTAAATAAGGCATTGCTCACTGAAGACTATGGAGTTTCACTAGGGAAACCAAGAGGAGGAGCAGGCCTTGTATTCTCCCAGTGCACTTGGAATCACCCCTTGCCACAACATCAGATCGTCTATTGTGATAACAAAGGACATGGACAAAATACAGCATGGCAGCACCGCCTGCCTGAGTCTGCTCAAAACACCCTAAATGAGAGCCCCAAGTTGCCTGAGTACTCTCCATTCAATTAAACAAGCTACTGAAGTTTGACTTGCAGATGTATTGGATGAGTGGCCTCTGGTCTGCTATAGACACCAATTTTTCTCTCTGGGTCATCCCCATGGCCCTCACAAAAACAGGCTTGGGAACTACTTCTCATCACTAACTACTTAGGGCTAGCAACCCACACCTTATTTTACCAGTCCTAAAACTAGGAAACAATTTCACTGGCACCAATAAATTTGATTAAATCTGCTGTTTCTGCAGGGAGTCACACTAAAATAGTGACAAGTCAAAAATACATTCAGAAAAACGTGATGCAATGATTCATGGCTTGAAATCTTTGCTTAACATGCCTTAAACTCTCCAGTGGTCACCAAGACCAACCACTAGGGCTTTAACATTTCAGCACCATTCCATATAGCCACAGCACTCTCCTCCTCCTAACTGTGCTACAGCTCTTGTATTAATCTTTCTATAATGTACTGAAAGGAAATGGCTTAAGGAAATGCATTATTTTGTATCTTACCGGCCATGTCTATGTGAGATGCTTTACTGCACAGTATACTAATCTACTGCACAGTAAAGCATCACCTCCTACACAAGAAGGTGCTTATTGTGCAGTAAATTAGTTTACTGTTTAGTAAATTTACTACCTGCATATGCAGGTAGTAAATATACTGTGCAGTAAAGCCAAATAGCATTAATGGCACATGTAGATGCACCCACTGTTACTCAAGTGTTGTTTTGTCTTGTGAGAAAAGAGCTACAGCTATCCCTTACCATGCTTGGTACAGAATGATTTCACTGGCGTGATTCACTCAAGATTGTTCTGTTCAAATGCAAGGCACTGATTCTACGAGTTTCCAAAAAGATGAGGAGAAAGCAAGAGAATATATAAAAATAGAAATGGAAAATACAAATTCCTTCCCTGTGACACAAAATAACTTGTAACTCCTATCTTAAAACTGCAATTCAACCACCTCATTCTGCTTTTCCCTCAGACTAACGTCAGGTCACATACAGTTAGATGGCCCTAGGGTGGCCTGTTCTAAAGATTTGCTAATGCAAGACAGTGAAGCGCCTCAAGAACTCTGTTTTGTTTTACTGACCGTATGGGTATTTCAGCACCTCATTGCTTCCTGGCTTCACTGGGAGGTCCTGTAGTACTGGGGGGATGGAGAGCACCGCTAGCTTAAGGTTCATGTTAGTGCATATCCTTGAGGTAGCATCAGATCCTGGCAACAGGACCAGCTGTCTTAACAAGCCCTGAAAAGAGAGGAAGAAAAACTAGGGAGATCACGTCCATCAAGACTGCAGGGCAACAGCCGCTTAAGGTGATGGTCTGAATTTTCCTTAAATTCTCCCTTAACTCCCCTCAAACTCTCAAACCCAGATTCTAGTCCACCTATTAGGCATTTAAGTGAATTGGGTACTCGACTGTGATCCTATTCTTTCTGAGCCCCTGAAAAACAGTTAATACAAAAGGTGGTTGTGTCCTCCTGCTCTTCATTGCTTTTTGTGACCCCCATCTTAAGGATAAGATGTTACAAAAGCAGATGTATTCATGGATTTTCAGGGCCTTGAATGTGGTGGAACAGAGCTGCATTTAGGGCCAGAGATTACTATACCACCTAGGATTAGATGCTTTACAGTCAAAGTGAGTATGATTTGTAAGCAAGAGTCAGAACTTAATAACACCCCTTTAGCTCTTCAAGATCAGTCCATGGCAACTGAACAGCCAGCATTAACTAGGAGACAAATGGTTTTCGAAACTAGACACATGAGTGGTTTCCCGGGAATCTGAGCAGTGTGGAATGGGGTCTGTTCCCTAGCTGCCAAAATCAGTCACAGGAATAAACTAGTTAATTAAAAAGTTAAAGAAATGTCTAGCTTTTAACTTTAGCTAGTTAAATTTTTCAGCTGTCAACTTTTAACTTTAACTAGTTCAAAAAAGATTAACTTTCACTTCTATAAAAGTATAAGTTAAAAGTAAAAAAAAAATGAAATCCAGCTTTCCCAGAGTTTTTCCTGACACAGTCACTCTCTAGGACTTGCATGGAATGATATTTCTTTATTGAAACACTAGGACTTGTTGGTTGAGAGATGGAGAGTAGTGCACCTTCCTATGAGAACTGGTCTCTTAAGAACTGCACGTCCCAGAGTTCCTTAGTTCATGCTGGCATTTTCTGTGCATTTGCAGAAGTCGATGGGGCAGCCAGGCGGCTGCAGGAGAGGGAACAAGCACAAGCAAGCAGAGACATTGATCCCAGTAAGAGTGGGAGCAAGCAGTGAGGGTGAAGCAGATGATGACTTTAAATTTTAATGAAGATCAGAACCAGCAGTCCAGGGCCCAAGAAGTTGAACATTACTTCTCATCTGTGAGAAACTTATTTGAGATGTCACCTACTATGAAAAAACTTTTCATCCGTTATAACACAGGCATTCCTTCATCTGCCCATGTAGAGCAATCGTTCAGTAGTGGGGGCTAAGTTTTGCAAGACAGAAGAGGAAAACTGTCAGATGTCTATTTTCAAATGCAGCTTTTGCTGAAATTCAATATGCATGTTTAAACCGTTTCTGCTATGCAACTGAACAGTTTTTTTCTCATTTAAACTGATTTTCTCATTTCAGTCTAATTTTGATGTTCAGACACTTTCATTATTTCTAATTCAGATGCATTTCATACCTTTTTGTTACCTTTTGAGCAATAAAAATTGTAACAACAGAGGTTTTCTGTGGAAACAGCCTTCATTTGTCACCTGGCTATGAATATCTCCTTTCTGTTATTCTGGTATACCTATATGATGCATTGACTTTTACAAAGTACTTGACATGGAGAGGGTGAGAAGGATCTAACATTACATAGGTATTGGTAAATTGTTATTCTGAAAACTGTATGACAAGTATAATATTGTTTTTGGGTAAAGCAGGGTGAGTTCTGAGTAAATTAGTGTGCTTCTGTCGGCTTATGGAAAAGAAACCCACTCCTTGCATTTGAAAATGAAAAATGATGCTAAGAGGCAATTCACCACGTTTCACGCATTTCTTATGAATCAACTTAACTTTTAACTAATCACTTTCTTTTTAACTTACCTTTTAACTAGTTGAAAGTGGAAATATTTAACTTTTAACTTAACTCACGTTAATTTTAAAGGCTGCTAACTTTTAACTTTAACTAGTTACAATTTTCATAAACGTAACCCCTGACTGGCCAAAATCAGTACCAAGAATGACCAGGTAGAAGATGTTGCCTTTTAACAAGGGCATGTAGACTTGTGCCTTTACCAAATCTCTGATGTTTTGAAATGCTTTAGTTCTTGCCCCACCACCCCCAAAAGCCTGAGAAATACTGGACAGTCAGTATTTTTCACTCCTCCATAATATCTGCTACAGAATACTACTCTTTTGTAACCTTCCCCCACTCCTCTATTGCCACCTAAGTTTTTTCATTAGGTCACGAAAGCCTGAAAAAGTGGAAAAAATCTGTTAGGCCAGACTGCATTAGTTATAGCTAGCCCACCTCTCACATGAGTATCAATGAATCCACACGCTGCACGTCACTCCCCATCCAGCTACAGAATGGCCTGGTGTAAGTGGAAGGTAAAAAACACACAGCTAAAAACTGATTCTTCTTCTCTGTCTGTGTACAGTTCCTCAGCACTTCAAATGCTCAGCACCACATCCATAGCTCACTGCTTGTTGCTTTGCAGCTGGCAATTGAGGCCAGAATTCAAAGATATTTAGATGCCTGAAGATGTGTATAGGTGTCTAGTGGGGTCTACAAGAACACTTAAGCAGGTTTGGTGTCTAAATCTCATTGGTTTCAAGGAGAGTTCATTGTCTACCTTATATGGTTTGGTCAGCCCCCAAAATCTGGCTAGAGGCTGCTGTGATCAGCTCTACTGAAATCACCTAAGCCAGACAGGCAGAAGGGCAAAGAGTTCAGCAGCTATTTTGTTCAAAGTTGCTTCTAGTCTGTGAGGCAGGAGTCACCTCCACTGGGCTCTCTCCTGGGGACTTTATTCAGTTCCTTCCTGTTCCTTTTCTAAAATATCCATCATTTGAGAGTGGAGAGATGTGCTTTGCTTTTGGCCTGTGGATGTATATCATACAAATGGGCTTATTCTGCGTCAGGTTTCAAATGTGTTCATGACCTTTCTGGCTGGGCGGCTGGTGTTAACACTGCCTCGCTCTTTCTGAGAGCACGCATTTGCCTAGTGCCTGGACCTACAGCTCAGTAAAGGAAAAGCTGCTGGGGAAAACAAAAAAAAAAAATGGATTGGCCATTCTACAGGAAGGGGGAGAGAAGGAAAAATAGACTGGAAAAGCAGAACTGTCAAGGGTTCTTATGGCCTTGCTGTACCGCCCAACAGACCACGCAGATGAGGGACCAGGGCCAGTCAGCTCTATTCTTCCCTGCTCCAAATTGGCTACAGTTTACTGCTGGCTGCCACCAACAGCACTTCTTTCCCCTTTTGTCAGCACTAATGAATGTAAGAAGACTGGCCCTAAGCTCCCTGATCCAGCCTCACCCCCTGCCAGCTGATCCATGCATCCGGTCTCCAGGCATGGGGACCCTGTGACAGGAGTCTGCTGTCCCAGTGCAATCTAACTCTGAACAACCTCTTCAGGATGAGCTGTTGAAGCCTTGGGCTCCTGGGGGCTTTGTATGTAAGCAGGGCTCTGCTTTGCAAGGCTTTTCTGCCTGGCAGCTGCATTTGCTGTTGCTCCACGGAAGCCCGAATGTCAAAAGTTCCCAAATCTCCTGATCTTTCCAGGCTACCACTCTGTCATCGAAGCTGAGGGTCCCTCCACCCCAGCCTTGCAAGTCCCTACTGGACCATCTCCTCCATACCAACTCATCCCTCCCTCCATGCTGTCTCCACCCCATAGACCCCAACCTTGTCCCTGGAGGAGCAGGGCTGGTATACAGGATCTACAACCTGTTCTCCCTGGCTGGGCAGCACCCCTGCTCTGCTCTGCACTGGGGGCCAGTGGGGCAGGAGCAGAGCTGCTAGGGGCACGGGTTGTACCTGCAGCAGCCCTACCCCTCCACAGCACTACTGACCCCCTCTCCAGAAGAGGCCAACAGTCCAGGAGAGGAGGAGAAGCCCCCCAACACCCTCTGTCAAGAGATTGCCCATGTTCACCCCAATTTTGGGAGCTGCACTTTCCTGCACTCCTCCGACCATCTCCTACATGCCTTAGCACTCACTCACACACAACTACCCACCTATATGCACATCTGGGACACCCTATCTGGTGTGGCTGGCACTGAGTCTAGCTGGCAACACAGCCAACAATGCCCTCATGTATGAGAAGAAAACTGCCCCTCACCATTGAGAGCTGAAAGTGACTCCCAGAAACAGGGAGTCTTTTTTTACTGGGTCTCTGAAAACCCCTCAGAGGAATATCTGTGCTGAACGTGACCCAAAACAACACCCAGTGCAACAGCCCCTCAGGCTCTGGATTTGCATGGGTTAGAGTGCAGGAAGAAATGGCCTCCTAGCAGTTATCTCCACATTTAAACCACCTGAACATCACCCTAGCACAGAGGTGGGCAATTATTTCAGCAGAGGGCTGCTTACCAAGTTTTGGCAAGCTGTACATGGTCGCATGGGTAGTCCCGCCCCTTGGCAGGTGCCCCACCCCCTGGTAGCCATCTTGGGACTGGAAGTCCTGCCCCCTAACCCCTGACCTTTGCTACCAGAAGTCCCTCCCCTTGCCCCCAAAGTACTCCTTTCAGCAAGGGGTTTTGCTGTCTTGGAACCAAAAGAATGCCAAATTATATTCTAAAAAGTGAACATCTAAAACATTCATAGATTCATAGATGTCAGGGTCAGAAGGGACCTCAACAGATCATCGAGTCTGACCCCCTGCCTGGGCAGGCTGGGGTCAGACGCCCCCAGCCAGATGCCTATCCAGCCTTCTCTTGAAGACCCCCAAGGTAGGGGAAAGCACCACCTCCCTTGGGAGCCCTTCATGAATTTGATTTCAAAAAATATTTTTGTCCTGGTCTACATGTGTTTGTATAGTATGCATAGAGGTGATTGAATATAATAGTGTAAAATGAAGTCTTACTCTTGTATATTGTAGGGAGGTGGGTGGGTATAGGTTTGTGGGGGGCTGTAGGTATGTGGGTACGTCAGGTGTGGGGGTGGATAGGTGTGAGGGTATGGGTGGATGTGTGGATATGTGGGGTGTGGGTAGGTATGGGGTTTGTGGGGGAATGTGTGGGGGGGAGGGTGGCTGGGGTGTGTGAGGGGGTGTGGGTATGGGGGGCCACCCCATGCTCCTGGTCTGGGGATGTCGCCAGAAGCCACATGGTGCTGAAGCAGTGTGGGGGCAGGGAGGCAGGGAAATAGCTGGGGGCAAAGCAGGGCTGGGCTCCTGTCTCCTGCTGCCAGCTCCCCTGGGTCCTACTGCCCCTGGATCCTGTCATCTTTGACAGGCATCCAAGAGTAGATAAATATTTTCTAAATTTTTTAGGGGTCCCACAGGCCAGATAAAATGGTCTGCCAGGGTGAATCTGGCCCACAAGCCGTATTTTGCCCACCCCTGACCTAGCCTGAACATTTTGCTGATACTGCATTTGCGACTCAGATGTAGGAAGAGGTCCTGAAAAATGAACATGTGTGGTAAACAACTGAGTGGAAAATTCCTGAGTCAGTTCTGTACAGGATATGAAAGGCCCAGAGGTGCTGAATTTCTCCATTCTCTGTGGAAAACACAGTCAGATTTTGAACATTTCTGACTGCAGCCCCATTCAAATTAGGGCACTACTGCGATAGGAAATCAATCGCTTACTTTTTGTAATGGGCTCTCACTCTAGCGTTTGCAGTAACATGCTTTGCTTTAAGAGGCTGGGGCTTTTGGCATCAATGAATCTTACCTCTCATGGACACCAAAAGGGTCTGATCAGTGCTTTATTAAAACCCAGGGTAAAACAGCATCTAATCTGGCTGCAGAGTTGCCTGAGGAAAAGAGCTGTGAAATAATGCCTTTTCAACCTATGTTCACTCCTTCTGGCCATGTTTCTTCCATGCATGCTCACTTTCTACCAATATTCAGCCAGTCACGATTTGCTAGATTCAGTGTCCAGAGAAAATAAATTTCTAAGTCATGTGTTTTTTGAGCGCTTGTAGAAAATCACTTTTAAAGCCTCATCCATAGGTATACACACTAAAAGCACTTGCAATCTCATCCAGCCAGTGAACAGAAACAGTACCATGTGACCTGTCACAACCAAGCAACATAACTCAAAATGTTGGCCACAGAGTCCTCACAAAGACCTGCCCTTGACCAAATCAGGGAATAAACAAGCCATTCAGTGCCATGTCTGCAGATGAACTGTGGATAACTAAGAAAATCAAGGGAACTGACACAGGCCACAAATATTCTCCCAGTGGAGAAAGAGATTCATGTTGATAATGCTGTGAAGTATTTGAGCCACTCTACAAATGTCCTAAGAGAGGGAAGAAATGGAAAGATAGAAAAGTGGCGGGTTTCAGTGCTCCAAAGTAGTTTGAATTGCACTTGAAAAGAAACCTACCCACCGAACTAGATCCAGGCTGTCCAACTGGTGGCCCAAGGGGTTAAGACTGGAGGGTTTGTTGGCACAGCTGCCAGAGCCACTGCGTTGGTGCAGTTCCAGAACCCAGGGGGTAAATGCTGTTGCTACTTCCCCCCGGCACCTCCTTGATGCTGCCAAATTCAGGGTCTGCTAGTAACTCAGATCAGCAGCAAGGGAAAAGGGGGGCAAGTGGCAGCAGCAGTCAGTCCCTCGATTCCAGAGTTGCACAAGTTGGTGCCTCACTGCTAGAGGTAGGCCATCCAGCCCACAAGATGCCCCATGGGCTAGAACTGGCCCCTGGGCCAAATAAATTCCACAGCCCAAGTCTAGGCCATACAGATAGACCATATTTATTTAAAGGAATATGGAATCATGGGATATGAAAGCACCTCCAGGCTCCAACCTCTAGCACAGATGCAGGATTCATTATCCCTAACCCATCCCATTATTCTTAAATCTGTCCAACCTTTTCTTGGACAGCAAAAGCTGCAGAGACGGATCACATGTACCAAGTGCCCATAACACCATTGTTGCTCTTAACACCTGTGTTTAGAATCAACTCTCCAAACTCAACCAGGGTTTTATAATTGACTCAACTGTATGGAAGATTGGATTGGAAAAGAGAGTGTGGTGCAGCAGTGGTTAGATGCCAAGACAGAGGAACCAGGCACATGGGCTTATGTCTCCATAGTGTTCTAAGCATGCACCTGCATCTGGACCTAAGTTTGATCTGTCTTAATTGAGCTGTGATACTCTTGGAAGCACAGATGGGTCAGCCACAGCCAACTGCAGAATAGTTCAGTGGTGAGGGCCGATGATTCGGGAGCTTCTTCTCAGTTGCCTGAAAAATCTGACAAGTAGCTTACACTGGAATTTGAAAGTATTTCAACCAATGCAGGTGGCCAGTTCATTTTCCCATGGCGTCTATGGGGTGTGTGTGTGTGTGTGTGTGTGCGCGCGCGCGCGCAGGTGTGCGGGTGGAGATTTTCAAATTCATCCAGCCTCAGACTAACTCTGCAGTTTTTGGAATTGCTGGGATTTTCATCACAACAAAGCTGTTTTTGACCATCTCACTTCTAATGATGATCTTTGAGCAAGTGTCAGTGAAAGTGATGGGATTGGTGGAACGCAGGGGGAAAAAGACAGAATTTTGCTCTTATGCAGTAAATCAGAATTAAGCAGAAACCAAACTGTTTTCACAGAAACCATCTCAGCTATGAGCGGTTACATCAGTGATTCTCAACTAGGGTGTCACAAGATCCATCTAAGAGTGCTGTAGGGTGCTGCATAATATTAGCACTGCTAGGTACGCAAACACCTACACATGATGCATAAGATAAATCTAGAGATTTCAAATACGAATCCACAGGGTCAAAAACACTGTGACCTGCTGCGGTCCTTCTGAGTTCTTTGCAACAAAAGAATTGGTTTATTATTTTTCTGTAATAAAAAAAATGAGTGAAAGCTAAGAGTTGGCATTTTCTGAGGGGTGTTTTGAGTATAAAAACATTGAAAACCACTGTGTTACACAGACAATTCTCTTAGAGGGATACAGGCCCAGAAATGCATCATATTCAGCAGCCCAAAAGAATGCAGAGAATGCATTCAGAAGACAATCCAGGAGCCCAAATAAAGATCATTGTCTAATAATTTCAAGTTTAGACTGTGTTTATTTTAAAAGGGGATTTGCAGAAGCTGATATAACAACTTGGTGCATTTTTTTTAAATTTCAGCACTGAAAACAGACATGTGCAATGATAAACCCACTGATAAAAGCATGTAAATAAATTGAATTAGACCCTCAAAATGATGAACTTGACATAAAGATCTTGAGACTTCAAAAATCAAGCTAATTTGGGTGAATATGGTCATAGTTTTATGTTTTCCTCTGTAACTAGGAGTCACTTTCTTTTTTAATGAAAGCTTAGATCTTCATATAGTCACATGACTCCAACAGCTAGAACCTGATGGGAAAAAGCATTATTGCAAGACTAATAATAGAATTGCAAGAATGGGCAACACTGAATAGATTTGGCTCTGAATATTGTCACAGCATTTGCAGCTCTGACAAGACCTGAGCAGGAGAGCCAACACAGCCAAAGGGTGGAAATGGTTGGTTGGTTTTAATAGCTTGAGCTGGAAAAAATGCAAAGAGTGAACAAACAGCATGAATGGAAAAAGGAAAAGCAGATCTGCAAAAGCCCTGTAGTCTGGTGATACAGTGCCAAACCCTTGGTGTGGCTTCTGAACCTCACCTAATATCTGCATGGCCACTTGACCCCATCCCTGGCTCTGGGGTCAGGTCCAGAATGGCAATGTCTAGGCATCACTGAGTGGCATCATGGTGGTGTTGCCTCTGTGCAGGCCTTCCCCAGTTTCATAAAAAAGTGGTGTGTGCTCAAGCACCAAGAGAGTCTAAGAGATGGATTCTCTTGGTGTTTGGTAGAAGTGGTTAGAGGGGGTCATCATCAATCAGAGGAGAGTGCACAGTGCTCACCCTGGTTAGTATAGGAGAGAATTCTTTGTACTCAGAGACACCACCCTCAATTCCTGGCCACCAATGGGCTCTTTTCAGAGCCCATTCACAGTCCATTACTGTTAGCAGCTGACAGCGAACCACACAAGAAACCACTGACGTCATGCTGAGCATGTCTACACAGTCTCCCCATAGAGCCTGGAAGTGCCTAAACACACACCAAGAAGGATGCCCAATACAGAGAGCCTGAGAGCAGTGCTGGGGGGTATGCTCAGGGCTTTTCTAACTACATTGCCTTGGTTTCCTAGAAGGACACCGAGTCGGAGTGGGTAGAGGTGGTGGGTGGAGACAAGCCCTTAGTGACCTTAGCCAAACAATGTTTCTTACTTTTTGGGAGACTCCATTTTATTGGCCATGACATTCCCAAAGTCCTGGGAACTTGTGTACCTGCTGTTGTCTCTAGGAGAGGAGCAGGGTGTGATGATGTAAGAAGAACCTTGAGGGCAATTCCATGTGCCAACATAGCACCTTGTGCCTCAGCCTAGCATCAGTGGAGCTCTGCCCTGGCACAGCCATCTGTTCGCATGTTATCAGCTCCAGGACTGAGACCTAACACATTCAGAAAACGAACCCAGGATTGACTGGTTTGCTTTGTAAGACTGCAAGGGGCATCCCCTCAGACAAATTCCATATCAGGGGTGACATCTGCTTGCAGAAAAGCAAGCTGGCCATGTTTAATAATCTGCTTAGGTCTGCACCCATAAATCAAGATCTGTGTACATATCTATTAACATTTTGCAAATGTCTTAACAGAGAGTGGAAAAGCCACAACACTCCTCACGGGTTAATGCCATCTGCTTGGCTCAGCTCCCGCAGTGTCTGTTCTCAATATCAGGGATTCACAGAATGCAACTGGATTTTGGGCAGGACCTCCCACACTCAAGAAAACCCAAAGAACTTTGTGCAAAGCACATGAAAAATCCATTGCTGGCCACTGCTCTGTAGCAATCGCAGCACTCCCCTTCTAACTATGGTGCAGGCCATGCTGTGACTACTGCACAGGTAGCTGGGATGGTGAACGAAGACTGATAACAATCCCCATTGTAGCTATGACCCATACATTGGCTGGAGGTCGATACAGCTGGCAGCTGTAACATGCTGAGGGACAACCCAGACACTGCCTTGGCCCTTAGAAACTGTGAGTGATGGAGAAGACTCCAACACTTAATTACATCTAACTGCAGTGGGTTGAGTCTTGGAATTCCCTGCTGAAGTTTGGATTTTTCTTCTGATCCAAAATGAAATGAGATTCTCTAAAGCTTCCAAAACAGAACTGCTTTGGCTGGGAGCCCCTGAATAAAGCTTACTGGAGCTTCATTAACTCCACCACTGCCTCCATCACACAGAAGTGCTTTTGCTGCTGTTCCTCAGTGGTGAGCAGTGGGAAAGTGACAAGAAACAGACCCACTTCATGCAGCAACTGCCAAGGCTTCTGAGGTTGACTGTTGGCTGCAGTGGGCAGTCCTGCCACAGCAACTGCTCTGAGACCAAGCCCCAGGGATGCTACACTCCTAGGTCAGTGGGCTCTCAGGGCCCAGGGCTGTCTGCAGAGCAGAGCCCCCTCTGAGCAGCAGCTCTGCAAGTCAGTCCCACCCTGCAGCTAGGAACCTGGAAGCCCTTGCTCCACCTAAGGTGCATAGGGATCCCTCACTGCCGGTGCAGCACCAAGCCTGGCCCAAGAACTCCAGCTGGAGCAGGGTTTCATGGGCTCCGCAGCACGGAGCCTGGCAGCCCAGTGACCACTGGACAGGGGCAGTTTACATGACACAGCTGCCTCAGAGCTCTTCCCATGCAGCCAAGTGCCTTAGCAGCCCACCAGGTGAGCCAGCAGCAAACTGCGGGGCTTTTGCTAGCCCCCTGCTTGTGGGCTGATGAAAGATCATTGAAAAACAGATGTTTTTGTGGAGCATTTTGGCTTTGATGAACTAGCATTTGCTAATGAAATTGTGCTTGGCTGGAAATTTTCCAATCAGCTGTAAAAATGACCCTTTTTCAGGGGTCATTTTTTAAAACTAGCGTCCCCTCCTCATATCATCAGGAACATCTTCCCCACAGTATGGTATAGCTCCCTGAACTCCCTGCGGACAGTCCTGCCAGGGGCAGAGAATGCCTCCACCTCATCAGACCTCAAGCCCAGAGACAAAGGGCAACACTGGCCCATAACCCTGTGAGCCCAAGCCCATCCTTCCCTTGTATGTGTGTTAAAAGAGATGCACAAGAACTATCCCACTCCGCAAGTGTTACTTACCGTAAAGAACCCTTTCCTTCTCCTCCTGCTCCCAACATAAAAGCTGGCTCCCTTCATGGTCAAGGATGCAGGGAACGGTGTGTCCACCACCCTGGAAATGTTAAGATAAGAGGCCTGTGAACAAAGGGAAGCTAATTTTATGGCATCCATGGATAACCAAAAAAGAAAAACACCCACTGGTCCTAGCCAGCCTAAGAGGATAATTACAATTATGGGCTTCAGGTAGTGGGAAGGGTTCACAGGTACCCCAGATTGATTCAGACCCATGATCCATCCAGTCCAACCTCCTCACCCTACCAGGGGTTAATGTCTATTCATATTTGGGGGTGTTGGTTATAGCCATGTTGGTCTAAGGACATAGGCAGACAAGGTTCTTTGGGGTAAAGTGATATCTTTTATTAGACCAGCTAAATAGCTGGAAAAAATTGTTCTTTACAACCTTTCAAGCACAAATACGCTTTGTCAGGCACAGGGAGAGTCTGCTGGAGCTTGTGTGCTCTCCTGGGTGGAACAAAAGCATAAGCCAATATGCAACATGCAGGTCTGTGAAAATGCAAATGTGTGGCAGGGAAGATCAGAGGGAATGGGAGTTAATAAGTACAAGACAGGTAGGAGAAAGAGGGAAATGTTGACCAGTGATAAAATGTAGCTGGTAAAATGATCTTCCCTGCAGCACATTTGCATTTTCAAAGACCTGTTCATATTTGGCACACTAAGCCCTTAGACTCATAGACAACACCTTGTGGCATCGAGTTCCAGAGGTTAATTCTGTGACGTGAATTAAAACAGTCCCTCTTTTTTACCCCAACCATGCTGCTGGCTCCCACAGGCTGCACTGGCTCAGCACAGGCCCCTGATGCAGGGTGTCTGCAGTCATGGGAGCTGAGGCTGGCCCTGCTCACCAAAGGCCCATCTCTCCATTTGTACTGCTTGCACCTTACCCAGACTTTCCCTTCCCCTCCAGAGAAGACAACTGCTCTGCAAGATTTTCCATGTCCCAACATCGATCACTCTTAAATGCCTCTTTCTAAAGCCTTCAAGCTGTTTCTCCTGAACCTTCAAGAACTACGTTTAAAGCAGTTGGTGGTGAACCAAGAGAGCCAAGACGCCTACGGAGAGTCTGCAGCCAGGACTGGTGAGTTATACTGAGCATTTCTATGGCACCAGGGCCCTCTAGCCTGCCCCGTGCTGGCCACTGGGCAAACACTAGAGCTTGATCAATGGGTGTTTTCCTGAGGAAGACGTTGGTGAAATCACTTGTAATAATAATAAAAAAAAAAAAAATTAAAAAACCCCCCATATTTTGTTTAATCTAAAAGTTCACATTTTTGTTTCTCCCTGAAAAATTCCCCAAACACCCTCTTTTCTCCATTTAGGAAAAAATATTTTGTTTCAACTTTTTTTATTCTCAGGGCAGTTTCCTCCCCTCACTCCTTTGCTCCTCATGCACCAGTCTAGCATAGGGGGGAACTGAGAGAAAATGGAAGTGCCACGTCATTTCCAAAAGGAAATGTTTTATTTTTTGGTCAAAACACTTTGCAAAAATATTTTTAAGTTTCAGTTGAAACAATGGTTAGCCAGTTTTCAGCCAGTGCTAGCACAGACCTGCAGTCAGCCTGCAGATGAAATAGAGCAACAACAGAGAAGCAGAATCTTCAGGGCATTGAACCAATTTTTTTTTCCCATTCCTCCAAGATCTTCCCACCCCCATCTCATATTGCCTGCCCCACTGTGTCCTCTTGGCCAGCCCATAATAGATGCTTCCCTCTCCAAAGTAAAGGATGTGGTCTAGCCCAGCATGACAGGATGTCTGCCAGCTCTACAAAAAAATGTACCTTGGGATCCCAGTCGTAAGTCATCTGCAGTTCCCAGGCCTGAAGGAGACTTCTGTGGAAGTCTCTTTGAGGCAGGAAAGATGTTCCTATTAGCAAGAATCTTGGTACTTATGGGGAGGGAAGAGGACATGGTCTTAAGGAAATCTGGGCCTCCCATGACAATGCTAAGATGATCAGAGCTGCAGCAGGGCTCAGCCTCCTGGGGCCCACTCCCAAGGATCTATTAGACTAATGATTTTCAACCAGGTGCTGTGGCACCATGGGGTGCCACAAGATCCTTTTAAGGGTGCTGAGAGGTGCCATGCAATGTTAGCTCTGTTAGGTAAGCAAACAGCATTCCCAAGATAAGCCTAGAGATTTCAAATGGGAATCCATAGTGTCACAAACATTCTGCCATGCTGTGGTCTTTCTGCATCCTTTGCAACAGAAGTGTTTTTTCATAGTCAAAAAAATGAATGAAAGCTAAGAGCTGGCATTTTCTGAGCGGTGCCTTGAGTCCAAGGAGGTTGAGAAGCACTATGATAGACACACTGTCCTCTGTGAAGCACTGAAAATTATGCAGACTTGCTGCTCTGTTACTTGTGCCAGGGTGAAATGGCAGGAGTCCGTGGGTATCACCAGAGCCTTTAGAAGGCCCAATATGAAGACCCTGGGCCCTCCCAACCAGCCCCTACATGAAGGAGCTCTGTCTGAGCTGTACTCCCTATACATACATGTCAACAGGGATACTGCAGTCCACAGTGAGGGAGAAGGAATGTCCAGATACGGCCAAGACAAGAGTGTGCCACTGATTGTCCACCAAGGAGATGTCTCGGAAGGTGACCCGCGTCTGCCAGCCGTTGGATAGCTCCCTGCTCCAGAAAAGGAAGTGGAGTTTGTTCAGTGAGTACCTAAGTCCTACCAGCACGGGGCTGCTCTCCTCTCCCATCACGGTGAAGATGTATTCGTTTTTCTGAAAGACAAGCAAGAAAGTCTGGCATTACCATGTGGTTTGTGGAGAGTTGGAGTGTCCATGGGGCACTATAAATAAACCCCTTGACTCTGATTTCACTGGAGGGCTGGGAGCCCATGGACTGGAAGAGCAGGGGAGGACTCAAAATGTGGGTTCTCCTACAGATTCCCCCTGTGATCTCTGCATTGAGTCCTATCTGAAATATAGGGATACCAACTCTTCCTTCCTCTCCCAACTTTATCTCCACTGCCGGGTTAGACTGTACGTTCCTTCACAGGCAGGGAACATCTCTTCCTGTGTGTTTGGACAGCACCAAGCCCAGCTGGGCCTTGATGGTGACCTCTCAGAGCTGCAACAATATGTCTAATATTAACGAAGGCAAAAAGAGGAGCAAAAAGCCATCCACAGCTCTGGATTCACACATGGACAGACCCACTGAGTAAGAAGGTGGCATTTGTGCTGAACAGAGCAGGACTTTCAGAGCACAACTCTGCCTCTGTTTTCATGCCTTTGAGTAAAAGTCTCTTCTAGGCAGGCAAGACCTTCAGTCCAACAATGATTCATACCTTTATTTCTTGAGAAGAGTGGCTGTGGTAGGGGGTCTACTATTCAGATGGACTGTCCTGGTCACCCATTCATCTGACATTCGTACATACGTCAGTCCATCACTACCTACTCCCACCCCTCTACTGACATATTCCTCATCTCCCGAGAGACTCATTTCATGTACAGCATGATCAGCACAGATGTGCTCCTGCAGGCATCCAACAGCGTGCTGGTGAAAGGCCTGACAAGCATGACCCTGCATTATGGATGTGGCTAGAGGCAGGAGCAGCAGATAACAGGGACTGGATCAGGTGCTTACAGCCAAATCCTACTTGGGAACTCCCCACATCTTTGGACTGCTCCTATCCCAGGTTTGGGTTGTGCCCCACCTGAGAACAAGGAGTGTTTTCAAGTCAGATCTTGACTCCAACCATTCATTAAAATGGACGGGCATCTCTTCATAGATGGATCTGCGTTTACCTTTCCTGGGACACTGAGGACTCTCAGGGTGACGATGACAGAGAATTCCTCCGGAAAGCGGTCACAGTGGAGAAAAATCCGAGAAGCTGGGAAGCAGAGGGACTGGGAGTGGGAAGCCAAGAGCTGGAATCCACGCACCCCCTGTACTTGGAGCATCCTAATCCCATTCCTCAGGCCACCAGCAGGAACCACCTCCGCGAGAAGATCCAGAGGGTGCAGGTCTGTGCCAGAGAAATCACGGAGCATGGTCACTGGCAGAGAGAGGCATGGGGTTTGCTATACCATCTCAAAAGTAAGCTCATGCTTCCCTGTACATGATTACAGGAGGTGCCTTGCAGTGGGTCAGGATGCTCGGGAGTGAAAAATAATCAGGGATAATCAGTTGCATGATGATGCATGTTAACGAGTGCATTAGCTGTGTGAGTGTGTTAGCTTTTCTGATTCAAGATGGCCACGTGCCTGATGCGTGGCCTAACCACCAGCCACTTGTCTACTTATACACATTTTCTCCAGGGATACAATAGCCTATAAAGCCATCCTCCCCCCACCCACCAGGAACCCTGAAAGCAGCAATATGAGGCAGGAGAGAAAATCAGTGCTAACGTGTTTCAGATCTCCTTACAAATGATCTTATCACCTTTCTTCTCACTAAGCACTAGGGTAAGGATCTTCTTCAGCTCTAGCCATGCACCCTCAGGCCCAAACCCACTCGAAACTTCAACTGTCTGATCTGGAAAAAAAATGGGGGATAAGAAGTCTACAATGGAAAGGGAGGTTCCTGAAAAGCAACTGCTTCCTGCTGTGCCCTGGGGACCAGCAACAGGCCTGGTCAGGATGGCAAGAGGGAGTTCTCATTCAGCAAGTCCTCTATGGGTCCTTGATGATGAGCTGAAGCTACTCAAGAGAAGGTATGCAAGCACCAGTTCTGCCTTAGGTGGCACATTGGTGAGGTCCATGTGAGAAACAGTATGACCAACTGATGAACCTAATATAGCACGCACCCATCACCTCAGCTGCACTCTGCTCACTGAGGCATCTCACCTGGGACCCTTTCTGGCATCCCAAACCTACTGGGAACTTCAATAGTCTGATCTGGAAAAAAATGACCAGAGGAATATTTTCTTCTTCAGCCTTTGCCCCCCACCGTCAGACAATGGTAGGAGTTTCCTCCCCCTCAAGGAAGCAATGACAATGACCTTCATGGCAGGACACTCTTTGCTCAGTTCTGATCCATATCTCATAGCCCATCAGGCCAGTTTTGCATGGATGGTTGTTAGGTCTGGTATGTCCCAGAAGACCAGCACTCAAAATGGTTGAGGGAGTTCTCAGTAGCTCTGTGCTGTGTGCAACTTGTGCCATGATGAGATCAATCAGACACCTGCCCTTGGGGAACCCAAAATGAAACCCTGGCTTTGCTGTTCCCAAGACACCAGCCACAGTCACTTGAAAGGACATCTCCCGTCAGTGGGTCCCTCTCATCCACTAGAGGGCAACAGGCACCCAATAAATACAGCTACTAAACTGTATTAAAATTTTACGCAGTTAGACACATGGTATGAAGCGTCAGGGCTTAGGACCTGGGACACCTAAGAACAGGATCAGCCAAGCTTTTTAAATAGTCGCTAAAGTACAAACCATGCTGGCCAGGCATACGGCCATCCCAAGTTCTTGCCATCAAACCCTTTCTGCAGGATCACCCTTCTGTGTATGTGTGTAGACAGGACAGGCTTAGGGCAGGCTGAGAAGATGGGATTTGAAGTCAGATACAGTTTTAGACCAGAGACTCCCCAGAACCAGAATCAGAACCAGGCTCTAGATTGACCCTGGGTGGTGGGGAATGCTGGTCTGGATTTATTTTAGTGTTCAGTTCTGATGCCCAGTCAGCACCAGGGTTTGAGTGCAGAACCAAAGGTCACAAGCCATTCCTGCAAGAGACTGATTCAAAGGAGTCAAAAGCTTGCAAAAAGTGCTTGTCAGAGACCCAGAATCCCAAACCAGGCCTCTGCAAGTGTCTGGGCTTAGCAAAGGTGTGGGGATTAGAATCCAGATGTCCCTGGAATTTGAAGCAGTCTGCATGTAAGGTTCCAGGTTTTTTGGATGATTATGCTCACACACCCTCACTCACTCTCTCTCTCACAGAGACACACAGATAGAGATACAGAATAGCCTTGTTAACTAATTAACAGCTCCTCTGAGAAGAAAGCAACCAACACAGGCCTCAGGGTATCACCGGGCTGAAAATATCATTTAGGAGAAAGCCTTTGATTGAGTACATCTGGGAAGCACAGACACCAGCCTGGCAGCTCTAAGACATAAAACACATGTCTGCAGTGTTTCAAACATACGCCAGTAATGCAGAATTATATCCATTTAACAGCGGTGGAAACACCCTCTGTTTGATGTCTTTGCAAATACTGCGCTGTGGGGCAACTGTGGAAGAGCTTGCATTGGCGCTGCTCGTGTTTAACCAGAATTGGCATCACTTCTATCCTTTTTTTTTTTCGTTTTAATTGTACTTTGCTTTCCTGACAGCATTCTTTACCTGTATAACAAAGGTAAGGCAGACCTAGTGTTTATGCTGGTTGTACAGTTCAGGTACGCATCTCTGCCCAGAGGTATATAAGGGGGAATTGGACTATGCAGATAATTTGCCTGGCTTTAGTAGGTCCCATTTGTAAAAGTGGTTGTTAGTATTTACTATTTGTATTATTATATTTAATTATTATTTATAACTATATTATTTATCTACACCAGGCTAAAACAAGAAAATGTTTTCTATCCACTGTCAGTGGATCTCAGTCACTGACCAGGCTTATTAAAATCCATGCAGTAAGGAGTTTTATGGCCTGGCTAGGAATGTCTGTCCTAAATATGTATAAGGCTTCTCCCCTCTGCCCTGTGTGATCATGAGCATGCTGATATATCAGTGCCTCCCAGCATAGGGCTCCAGCCCAAGGGAGATGATCCAGTCTCAGTTGGTGCAGCAGGCATTATTAGTAGCACAGAAAGGAAGGAGATCCCATCTGAGATAATCTTAGGGAGCAATTAAGATTCAGAGGTCAAATCACAATGGCCTGAAAATGCTGTCAGTTGTTTTTTCAAATTGCATATCCCACTGCACATTGCTACACCTCTGTGCACTGCAAATCAGCCAGCAGCACAGGACCAGAGTGAACATCACAAGCTGCACAGGAAATCAAGCCCTCATCTCCAGAGAAGCTGAATCGACTGTGCAGCAGAAGATCCTAATTATTTTCCCAGATGAGATCTCATCCTTCTGGGACTCAGCCTGTCTCATTGCTTTGGGCTTTGTCTCCTCTGAGTTGGATCCTCCCTTTGAATTTGTTACAACATTGTAAGGAGGGAAAGGAACATGATTCTCCTAAAAATATGCCCTTGGTTTTCATAATCTGGTTGACAGAGACATTCCCAGATGTCCAGAGGAATAAGTAAGGAGGGAATACATTCTTGAACTTCACCTCTTGTTCAGCTTGTAAAATGCTAGCAAGCAGACTGCAGAATATTGGTGGTATTCATTACACCAAGAATGAATGTAGAACATACAACATTATAATTGCAAGCATTTGTGATGGACTGTGGGTTTTACTGCAATATTTCTGTGTTAACTGAGTTCACATTGAGGAAAAGCTAAAAGAGCTAGGGTTATTTAGTCTAGGAAAGAGAAGATTGAGGTGGGGATTTGATCACAATCTTCATATATCTGAAGGGCAATTAAAGAGAGGATGGAGATGGGCTTTTCTCCATGACCATAGGAAACAGGACTAGGAGCACAGCCTCAAGCTGTTGAAAGTTTGAAGAACAAGTTAAACAGACACTTGACAGGGATGGTTTAGTCAAGGATGATCCTGCCTTGAGCACAGAGCTCAACTAAATGACCTTGTGAGGTCCCTTCTAACCTGACTTTCTTATGATCCTATGAATGTTGTGTGACTCAGTTTACTCCATTAGCTCTGCACAGAGAATAACGGGTTAAGTTCCAGGGTTGGCTACAGTGCAGGAGGAGACAAGATGGACCTTTAGCATCAATAGAGTCTTGAATGGCTGTGTTGACATATCCACAAATGTGACACCCAAGAGGTGTCCAGCAACAATGGAAGAGCAGACAGGAAAAAAGACTTCTGGCAGCTCCTGTCCAGAAGAGTCTTGGGACTAAGACAAGTTGGGGAGCTTTGGGGAGCTAGCAAGACTGGAAAGGGAACTGCTGTGTATCTTTGGGGGTGCTCAAGACTGTGCAGGCTGGATTGGGAATCCCTTTGGAGTGGGTAGGAAACCTCTGGCTGGGTAGCCTTTGCCCCAATAAATGCCGTTACTGAAGAGACTGCCTGCTGTGCCTCTTGGAAGGTTGGGAGGTGAACGGCAGGAGGTGAAGCCCCTCTCCCAGGAGCACAACTGGATGCTCACTCCTTGAGTCAAGGTCATGGAGAACCAGGGAAGGTGAGAGATGGAAAGGCCAAGGTCTCAGCATGGGAAGGAGCCTGGGCTCCACCCCGTCTCTATAAGCCAAGCCTTAGCTGGCTTCAAGGGACTCTCTGAGACCAGACAAGCATGCAGCAGTCCCAAGCAAGCATCCTCCTTGAGGGCACTCTGTGAAAAGTGGTGTCAGTATTGGGATCCCAGAGTGACAAAGAAGGCTCAACTAATCACGCAGATCGTATAGAGCTGTGAAGCTCAGGATCAGGAACCAACTACAGAACTGACACCAGGACAGCAGCCCAGCTTGTCAACATGGGAGGGCAGGTACAATCGGTGATGGCAATAGCCAGAGCAACAGCCAGATTTCAACCCGACCCTCTTTCCCTGGTGCTGGGTTGGAAAGGCAGAGATTGATGCCCAGAGAAAAGGAGCTTCAGTTGCAGAGGTTGCGGATGAAGCTGGAGCATGAGGACTGGGAAAAACAGAGGAACCATAAACTGGAGATTGAGAAACTGGAGAGCCACAAGTCATCTGAACTGGTAAGCCAGGGACCCCCATTAAGAGTCAACCCTTTGGGGGCACATAAATCCAAACTGCTAAGGATAAGATGTGATTTTTGTGAAAGCCTGGGACACAAAATAGTAAAATACACCAAGCTGGAATCAGCGGGGCATGTTTGGGTCCCAGGGACAGTTAATTTAGTTAGTATTGACTTTGATGGCTCGGTCAGATACAGAGAGTGGACAATGGCTGTATACCCAGGGATCTCTTATATGGAGAGGTCTTTACAGAAAGAAGACCACATGGGTGTCCTTATCTCTGGTTCAAAGATGCTTGCGAGAGCCATATGAAGGCAATGAACATTGAGCCAAACAACTAGGAGAAGACTGCTGAGAATCAAAGTGCTTGGAAACAGTCTATTAAGCATGGAATTAAGATTTTAAGGAAAGATGAGCCCAACATGCAGAAGAAAGAAGAAACCTGCAAAGAACCCGTAGCACATACAGGACTGTTAGATACAAACTTCACATGTGATAAGTGCAGAAGAGCTGTTGGTCAAGAACTGGGCTGTACAGTCATACCAACAGATGTTCAACAAGCTGATGCCCCATGTCAAGCAAGACAGACAGATGTCCATGCCTATGGAATCTGTATTTGCACACAGATGGCTCTGTGAGGGATCCACTTTATATAGTTTCTGTTTCCTCGCTTATGCACCAAGCCAACAGCCATGACATAAAATGTAAACGTATTCCTCTCTTCAAAATTCCCTCTTGGCAAATTTCAACATGTGTTTTTAGCTACTACTTGTGCTAAAATCTTGGCTGCTTATATGTCCCTGGAAAACTGAATGTGAAGGGGTTGGGAATGGTGTTGGAAGAGAATCAATTGTTTTTTAAAAGTCAAATCAATACTTATGGACTGGTTGGTTCACCATATACTCAGCTCTGCCTTGCTTGTATCAAATGCTATCCCTTCCCCAACAGCACTTCACCTGAGGGGCTCCAGTTAGGAAGACTGCCTTGCATACTTTTCCTCCAGAAGAGAATGGACATCTTCCTGAAAGAGATGCTCCAGCTCAGCCAGCACATATGGGAGGCTGGGCCTCTCTATCTGGACTTCCCTGGCCTGTGCTATGCAAGGCAGCCTGGATGCTCATAATAGTCCCTTCTGGTCTTAAATTGTATAGCCCAAGTCCTAGTAAACCTCTAAGGTACCTAAGCGCATTTAGGCATTTTTAGGTGCCTAAGTCACTAAAGGATATCCCTGGGAAGCACTCGAGTTCCATGTGGGTACCTAGATCCCCTGGGTTCAACGAGGGCACCTCCATCTGCACAGAAGAGAATTGCCTTCTGGAGGCACCCAGGCTACCTCCTTCCTATTCCCAAAGTGAGAGAGGCATGTACCACCCCCCTGCATTTTGCCAGGGCCGATGCTGCTGCACAATTAGGGAGTTGGCTGCTGGGATCTCCGCTCACCTTTTCAGCCATGAATCCCTGGAGGTCACACACTCAGCAGGGCTGGTCATTTTTATGCCCATCACATTCTCAGAGTAGGGATATCCTGTCATATCCTCACCCTGGAGTCTCTGGGCAAGCTGCAGGATCCCACCTCCTATCCTACCTCCTGAAGGACGCCCATACATCTGAGGCAAGGGTAAGCTAAGTTTGAGGTGCTTCAGAGGCAGAACAGGATCTAGGCCCCTCCTTGCGTGTACAAATCCAAGTTTGATTCTTCTCAGCCTGGTTCCTTCTTTAAACTTGGGCAATGTGCAACTGTCTCAAATTGGCATTCTTGACCGCACTCCTCCGGCATTTTGCGCCTGCTCTGTACAGATGTCAATGATAACCCAAGATGTGGGAAAATGAAGCCTTGGGGCTTAAATCTGTCTAACATAAAAATAAACAGCACCTTGGGATCTACTTTCCATTCTGTGAAGGGCAGAGAACTCCCCCGCCCCTACCCTGTGTCACCGGCCTACAGTCCGGTTGGAAATTAAAAAGACTGGGTACGTGCCCCGACGAACAACTCTCTGCATACAACAGCAAGCTCTGCTTGCTACGTCACCACGTGCTGTGCTCCACCCAGCACACAGAGAGAGCTAGCACAGGACTGCTGACAGGGGGCAGCTCCTATACAAGCCCTAATCCACACAGGGGCTCTGAGAGAATGCAGGGTAAAGCAGGACCCCTTGCTTTGTTCTGCCCATGCCCAAGATGTCCTTTCCCTGCCGCACCTCTCCCTTCTCCAGCCCCCTTGGCCTAGGGTCTATAGCCAGCTCACAACCAGTAGATAGCTATCAGCACTACCAATGATGGCTTAGAGCAGGGGTGTCGCATGCATTTGGCCCTGTAGGCTGAATTCAGACTGCAGGGCTTCCCATGTGCTGCCTGATTTTTGAGAGGCAGCGGTGGCATTAATCCCTGCAGCTGTCAGAGCCTCTGTTTTAGAATGGCTCTGGAGACCAGGAAGTTAATGGCACTATAGCTGGCCCCCCAACCCTTTTCTTTTCCCACCATCTTAGTCACCAGGTGTAACTAAGCACCCTGCTCTTCAGCACACTAGCTAGAGAAGTAGTTCTCAGACTTGAGGCACCCCTCACGAGACTCAAAGCACCCCTGGAAAATGCCAGCTCTTAGTTTTCACTTGCTTTTTGACTACAGAAAAATAATAGAGAGATTCTTCTGTTGCAGAGTACTCAGAAAGAGAACAACAGGGCAGAGCATTTTGGAAACTCTGGATTCCTATGTGAAATCTCTGGGTTTTTCTTCTCAACCAGCACCCTGGTTGAGAATCACTGGGCTAGAGAAATGCAGTGAAATGAGCTGAGGCGGCAGTCACCAGATCAGGAGCTGCACTAGCCAGAGACTGCAGAGTAACCATAAGGCCATGTAGGTGGTGACCTGGCCTGCAATGGCACATGCTGCTTTGTGCCCAGATCTTTTCACTCCTCCCTGCATCACAAGTTGGAAGAGTGGCCTAGCTGTAGGGTGGACTCAGCATTGATCTGACTCAGCCACGTCAAGGGTCCAGCTCCCTCTGATGTTAGCGGTAAAACACCCAGGGCCTGATCCTGTTCACTATTAGACACCTAGGTGGACTTGAGCACCTGAGTGCAATCCTGTTCCACCCTGCCTGAATCCCTGGAAACACATTAACACAAAAAATGAAGGGGAGTCCTCCTCCTTGCTGCTTTTTGTGGCTGAGCCTACAGCTAAAATGATGGTGCTACACATAAGTGCAAAGCTTAATGGTTTTTCAGGGTTTGAAGCAGGCTGGAATAGGATTGTGCTTAAATACCTAAGTGGCTAATAGGTGAACTAGGATCTCCACCTGGCTCCTCTCCCCCATCTTGTATGGGAAAAGTTAGTTGCACCAGCATGAACAATGGGCTTTTCTAGCACGTTGGCTGAGCCAAAATAAATTATAAAAGCATTTTAAAATGTTATTTTTGTAGTTTTTGCTGTTTGATCCATCCTCATTGCCATCCTTATTACATTGAGACTAATTGAGATATGATGCATCTTCCAAATGAAAAATCAAAATTATTCATTTATAAAAGGTTGAAAGAAAATGTTTCAACTTTCTGAAAATTTCTCCCCCTACTTTCCATGCCTGAAAGTAGGGGGAGAAATTTGAACATCTTCCAAGTTCATTGGGAACTGACAATTAGTCCACGGTAGCCTAAAACTGTATTTTTCAATTTTCCCAGCTGTAGAGCTAGGCCAGGCTGAGAACTTCTGAGAATCCCTCACGGATTCTTACACTTATTTTACATGTGAGCATGAGGTTGCAATGCTGGTCTCTTGTGGCTGGTCTACAGCAATATAATAGGCCTACTTCTATCAGCCAAGGATGATCTGTAGCTCATGTGGCAGAGAGAGATCTGAATCACCAGGGAGGCAAGCATTGGGTTCCCAGATGCATGTGCAATTCGTAGAGTAGTCAGCTGTTTGTAACACATGAATATGTAATCACAGCTCCCTTGAGTACATCAATCACCCACAGTCTATGTCTCAGTTTACTCTGTGCCTCTGCATTTGGGAAGGAAGTGTTTCATATGTCACACTACTGTGAAACAATCTTGCACCCCAGCTCACTGTAGCTTGCCATCAGATTTTAACAAGATGAAAGATTTATTCTTCTTGCATCAGTTTTAAATTAAAACCAAAAAAACCCATGATCTTTGGTTCACCTCCCATGTTACAGACCCTGTAAACAATTAAAGTGCAGCTGGTGATTACACAAAATCTCATGAATGAATAAGACATTAGCTGGTAATGTTTTGGAACAGGTTGACCAATTTAAATATCTTGGAATCTGGCTGCTTTAGTATTTTGGTGAGATCCCTCTCTTACCTCTAGCCAAGACAGATCATGTTGTCTCCATGGGGTATGGAGGGGGTGTTACCCCTAATTGATAGGCAGAGATCCAAGGAATGGTGATTAAGATCAACATTTCTACCTGCTCGTGTAAGATAGAGCACAAAACATGGTACAGCTCTCACTAGCATCAGATACAGCCGCTCAGTGCTTCTCTGGATCACACCTTGGAGCCCAGGCAATGAGGAACACAGAAAGAGTGGGCGCTTGGGAGAAGGTGAAAGGGGCTGGACGAGGCACATGCTAAATGGTGGCAGCAGAGGACTGGTGATATGCCACAATCTAGGGAGGAGTGTGCTGTGGTGGGCACAGCCTCTTCTGACTCCTTTCCCCAAGCCTGATGCCCTCCAACTCCTCCCATCCCAGTCCTGTTGCTTCCCCGACTGATGGTCCTTGTTACAAGCCCCAGCTCTCTACTTGCCTAGTCCAAGCATCCAGACCTCAGCCTTTTCATCCAGTCCCAGTCTCTTTGGCCAGCTGCTCCTAGTCTCCATCCTGGACCCAGCACCTTGTTTTAGTTTCATTGCCCAGCCAGCCCCAATTGTCCCCCTTTGGGACCTTTTGTTTGAGAAGCTCTTGTGCCCCAAAAACTTTCTTTGGGAAGCTCTTGTGCTTCTTCTCTTGTTGGCCTCTCCTCCCTGCAGTCCCATCCTCCTTAAGTCCCAGCCTCAGTCACCTTGCCCTGCCAGTCCCAGGCTCTGCCCTTCCCCAGCCCCTTGTCTAAGCTCAGTACCACACACCAGGCATCTGCCTCTGTAGCAGAAAGCCCCCTTTTTCTCTTGCCTGCATTTGCTCTCCCCTCTTTGGATATGTTTCTCTTCTTCCACCTTTTCTTCCTTCCTCTTTCTTTCAGTATAAGATAAGGAATTTATTTTAAAGTTTGTATGTGTGTATTTTGTATCTCCCCTTGTATTTTGGTATTTTTATCTATTTGCGTGCCATGGCATTACTCTTGTAGCTTATATTTTATACTCCTCACCTTTTAACTAAATGTGTTTAGTTTCAGAAGTAAGTTATACACTGTAACAATGTTAACAAGGGCAGGAATTAAACTGCCGCTTCCCTGCATCAGGTGGGCCCCTGAAAGGAGTGAATCAGTGATTGAACGTGTAACACAGTAGCAGGCGGCAATTAACACCTAGGGAAACCACAGATCAACCAATGGAAGAAGTCAATAGGAGACAATGTAGCAACCGGGAATTCTCTAAACTTCACTATTCAAAGGCTAGAAGCCCTGGCCTGAGTTAATCAACACCGGGGACCAACTTTTGGGGCTGAATATCTCCAGATCGACCGCTCCCAGAGCCCTATTCAAAATTCATCAACAGACTCCCAAACCTGCACAACGGACCCCCAAACCGGCACGTACATGCAGACGACCCCTGGGGCTGACAGATGCTGTCCAGTAGCCACCAAGGGGGAAGTCCCACTAGGGTCAACAACCCCTGGATTGGGCAAACCTGAAAACTGGGGAGTCACCAAAGTCTGCCAAGGACAGAAAAAAAGCAGTGAAAAGTGACCCTCAGCGGCGCCCTCTTGATCTCCAACTTGACCAGCACCCGACCTGTCCAGCCAGAAGGACCAGCCGGTGACCCCCTTCTGGAGGATAACACCACACTGGAATAAGCCTCGACTGGCCATTGACGGCAGACTCCAGCGCCTGTGGGATAGGTATACCTGACTCTTGTAGCTCGCTACTGTGTGTGCGTGTGTGTGTGGGGGGGGACCAGCCCCAAGGTTTATGATTTGACTTCATTACAGCGTTTCAATCCGCCTAATAAACCAGAATTTTAAGGATCCTGAGTTGGACATTTGTAGCCAACACCTCCTAGTTTTCCCCTTTTCTCAGTCTCCTCTCCCAGTTCAGACCCCTCTTTCAGTCTCTTTGCCCAGCCAGTTACAGTCCCAGGCTCCCCACTTCCCTGTCAGACACCATCTCATCCCAGTTGACTCATTGTCTTTCTCCCTGGTCTCTATTTTGTCATTCTTCATTGAAATCAAGGGGTTTTCCCTCCTCACTGTGTGAGCACATCACCTGCTCTCTGTTTTGGCAACCAGCCCTACACCAAAGTAGAGCAGCTGCAAACAGCCACTATGAGCAAGGCTCATAGGAGCCCATGTAGCCTTGGGATGGAGCACATCCAGACACCCTGTACGAATGGCACATACTCAGTCTGCTCAGGACGAGGAGGTGTGAGGGAATGGAGTATACACAGTGCATGCACAGTGTACCCACACTGCCAAGCTCTAAGAGGTCTCTCCTGACCCTGAATGAACTGTGATTTTTCAAAGACTTATAGCATGGACAAGAGCTGGGCAGATTTTCCCAAGGATGACAAAAGGCTCCACCGTGACACAAATGTACTTGCTCCAAAGCTTTGGGGCACAAGAGCTTCTCAAAGAAAAGGTCACCAGAGGTTTTTAATATGTGTAAAAATAATGCAATTTTCTGGAGCTTTATTATCAGAAACAGCTGAAATTTTCCAGAAGAAAAAAGGAAAAGCCAGAGGCAAATCCTTGGCTTGGACAACTGCAGCCCAAATGGTTAAATTTTTGCAAAGTTATAAGTAATGAAAAACAGGGCCCCATAATTAGACATGTCAGATAATTTTAATAGCAAACCGTGCTGCCAGCTCTGCTAACAATATAATACTGCATTTAATAGGTGAAAGGTCTTCCCAAACCTAGTAGCTGGTGTGGCTTGTGGATTCTTCTGATGCACACCAGTTTCTGTAGCCAACAGTACACACAGGAGCAATGTGATTGGCATCACATGCAGCCACTCTCAAATTTGCAGCCTAAATAACCAGGTGCTCACTTACAGCTGGCTTCAGCCTCTAGCCTGCATGCAGAGCAAGGCTCAATCTCATGCCTCTGAAGCTACAGGGAGATGTCCAGGCCATGTCAGGAAGGTAGCGCAGCCATGTCAGATTCAAATGAATCTGCGAATTCTGCTAACTACCCTGTCCCAAGGACAAGGACAGGAGAAGCAAGAAACGAAGGAAGGAGGGAGATGCCTAACCCACCCAGGCACCAAATCTATTAAAGTTAATATTTCATAAACAAATAATTCTATTTCTATTTTAAACCAACATTGTGGCTGAAAATATCATCTGCAGCAGTATCCCCTCTCTGCTTCCCTCCCCCTCCTGCAGAGCATACCAATTTTGGCAACTAGGGAGCTACCGATGGAAGTCTGTTCTGTTCAGATCAGCAGCCACCTTGGAGGGAGGAGACAGCAAGCAGATGTAGATGGTGGAGCTCAGGGATGGTCCTGACTGCCCCAAACCTGGAGCTCAGGACCACTGTGAGGCAGGTCAGGAGCAAAAAGTGGGGTATTGGCTTACAGCATTGGCTGTCTCTCATGAAATGCCAGTTCTGTCAGGCTGTTCCTAGGAGCTGCCCTGTCCTTCTCTTCCTGCCCCCACACCAAATATTTAACTTGGATTGCATACGCATTCTGCCTTCCCGCCTCCTCCTGATGGGCAGGAAGGGAAACCTGGACCCCAACTCATCCTTCAGGCACTACTGCCAGCACTCTGCCCTGACACCCTTCCCTATGAAGTGCCCCTGGCCTGCCCCAGACTTGCTTCTACTCCCTCTGAAGGGTGCTCCCTGCCTCGTCTATGCCCTTCCTTTCATTCCCAGGCAGTGTCCCCGCACTGTGCCAAGCTGCAACAGGGAGAGAAAAGACAGAAGGTCCCCAAAAGATCCTCCCTCTGCCCCCATCATACATGCCACACCACCTGCCAAGGCCCAGGTCCTCCCAGCCGCCCACCCCACCTCCACCTCCTTCCCTCTCTCCCCCGCACACCAGAGCAGAGCCTCATTCTTCCTGTCTGAAGAACTGATCAAGCTGTGTCACAAGCATTTGCAGGAGAAGACCCCAGGAGAAAGAGGGGACAGCCCCATGAGGTCCTTATCACTTGGACTCTCTACAGC
>NW_005842600.1:795867-798794 GCF_000455745.1 Alligator sinensis | reverse complement strand
TCCTGCTCCTGTCCATCCTGCTCGCTCAAGCACGCAGCCACCCCTAAGGTGAGCCCAGCTGTGGGAGTTCACCTAGGTCTGTAATCTCCTTTGTCCCCTGTCTGCTAAGCAGGAAGAACTGTCCCCAGGGTTTCTGGGAAGCTGAAGTCCATTACTGACTGCGTGGTACTCACATACTACACCCAGGCCGATAAGACAGCTGTTAAGGGTGAAGTGAATGGAGGTGGCGCACGTGCTGTGCTAGGACAGGACTCTAGATCTTCAGACAAGAATGAAGCTTCCTAACCAGCTGTCAGCAGCAGCACGCTCCTTTTGCAATATACAGCAAGTTCAGGAAGTGAAAGATTTCCTCATTCGCATGCCTACAATCACCACACATTTGACTCAGTAGTACCCTCCAGGGAGATAACTGCATTTGCCAGTAGATTAAACCCATGTAACCACTGGCCACCTTTCCTGAAACGCCACCCAGTAAAAGCAATCATCCAACTGCCTGCCTTGCTTATTTTTAGCCAAGATGCTTGGATGGCCACAAGGGCACATGCTATTCATCACAATATCTGGTGAGGTAGTACAGCCAGCTTGTTAGCAAATGAGACGTGTCATCTTTAATACATTGCAGAGATCAAATCCAGCAAGCAAATCCAGTGGTTAAACTCTGGCAAAGTCAAAACACACCATCAACTCTTAACGCGACTTTACAAACATCGATCTATATTTTACAGGGCAGGTTCCTAGGAAAAATCCAATCTCCATCTAGCAGAGATTTCTGACCCCTGTGATTTAGAATCATAGACAATCAGGGTTGGAAGGGACCTCAGGAGGTCACATCTAGTCCAACACCCTGCTCAAAGCAGGACGAGCCTCTACTACCTTATCTCAGCTAAGGCTTTGTCTAGCTGGGTCTTCACAACCTCCAAGGATGGAGAATCCACAGCCTCTCTGGGTAACCTGTTCCAGTGTTTTACTACCCTCCTAGTGAGAAAGTTCTTCCTAATATCTAACCTAAACTTCCCTTGCTGCAACTGGAGCCCCTTGCTCCTTCTTCTGTCATCTGGCACCACTGAGAACAGTCCAGCTCCACCCTCCAAGGACATGAAGATTGCTATTAAATCCCCCCTCAGTTTTCTCTTCTCCAGACTAAATAAGCCAAGTGCCCTCAGCCTCTCCTCAAAATTCATGCTCCCCAGCCCCCCGAACCATCTTTGTTGCCCTCTGCTGGACTCTCTCCAATTTATCCATATCCTTTCTGTAGTGGGGTGCCCAAAACTAGACACATTCCAAGCCAAACTACCAGCCACCGTGTTCAGAGGGGACTGCACACAATATTTGACACATCTGGAGAAACAGGAAGTCCAAGCAGCTCTCATGACAAACATCAAGGGTTTGGCATATCTAGCAGCTCCATTTAACCCCATGTTAGCAGCAGTGCTGGAGGTTGGATGTGAGAGGCCTGATCGATAGCTGTGATCAGCTGTGTTTACTTCCCTGTTGGCGGCGTGTCTTGGAGATCACATAGGGAACAGATATTTGAGGTGTGTATGGTTCATCTGCTACAGCCCCATGCATCACAGTGCTGGTAGAAGAAATGCCAAGGATCATCTCACCCAGCCCCCAGGGTCTACTTAGATAGGGAAGGGGTTGACTGAGGACAGGGTTGACCACCAGGATAGAGCCCCCCTTCAAGTACATTCCCCCCCTCAGCTGGTTAATCACTCTGAACCAAAGCCCATATGACGGCAACAAGCAGCTCCTACCTGTGCAATGCTCCCATGACCTCCCTCCTCTGGCCAGGCAGCTCTTGATTCCTGAGTGCAGGAGCACAGCCCAGACCAGCAGCAAAGCAGACATCAGGGGACCTTCTTCACTAGGTCCATGCACAGGGACCCTCCTGCCTTCCCTTCCTCAGACCCAAGACAGGGAGTGCTCTATTCAGAAGCCCGCTCCACTCTCTCGTCATCTGGTTAAAGGGCACCCAGTCCTGGGGACGTCCTTCATCCTGGGCAGCCAACACCCCACAGGTATTTTAGGAAACATCCAGGCACACTCCAGTCAGGGTAATCTCAGCTCTCTGCTGACCGTAGACACCACCTAGTTCCAGTTTCTGCCTGCCCTGTTGGTCGGCATTAAGTGAGAGGCATTTCTTTCCAAAAGGCAGCACAAAAATAGGCAGTGAAGTTGGAAGCTCAAAAAAAGAGGGAGCATAGGACCAGCTGCCCTCAGCTAGTCAGCTAGCAGCTAGTCTGCGGGCTGTTTTGCCTAGCAGAGGCGAGTGCCCTGTCCCGATGCAGGACAGGCTTTCCCCAGCAGCTCCAAAGGCAGTTCTAGCTGGAGCCTGTGTTTGCAGACATTTAAATGAGAAGTCAGTTGTCAAGAGGAGGAGTTGCACTGCCTTGCAGAGCTTTTATCTTTTGCCCAACCCTCTTGAGGTTGGTTTGGGGGGTTTGTTATAATTTTTTTGTAGGTGTAAAGAAAGGAATTTCCCTGTCCAGAGCCACAGGGGAGGAAATCACTGGGGAAGAAGCTGCAGGAATTGCTCAGTGCCCTGGAGTCTGAGAGTCCTTGCTGCCTGTAGCTTGGATTTTAGCATACAGAAGTGAATGCCATCCCCTCCGTGTCACTGCACTACCTTTGTCCAAACAGGAATTTTTTTCCCTTCAGTTTTCCTGCCTAGGCAGCACTGCACAGCTGGTGTGGGGAGCTCCTCTGAATGGTATTATAGCTCAAGAAAATAAATGCCTGCCTGCCTCCGAGCTTGACAGCAAAACCTGATCTGTTGGAAGGAGGAAACACTGGAAAGCATCCTTGTAGAAACCCCAGAGGTTAGAGCTGAGCTGAAGGCTGAGCAATGGAAAAGCTCCCCGAATACAACAGGCTCCATTTGGTTTCAGCAGTCACCAAAGAAGTTACTTGTATTCTTTGAAGAA
>NW_005842600.1:790134-795836 GCF_000455745.1 Alligator sinensis | reverse complement strand
CCCCCCGCTCCTCTCTCTGTTCCCACCCCCAGCCTGGTTTCCTCGTAAAGCAAGTTGTAGAATAGAAAGCTGATGTCCAGGAAGAGCTGCCAAGAAGCTTCATTTCATAATTGGGTTCTGTGCATGAAAAATACAAGAGGACAAGTTAACGCCATGTTTCTCACCAAGGCTGGCAGTGCCGTCGGGGGCTAGGCCTGCAGTGTGCTCAGGGTGGGCCAAGATTTCTGTTTGTGGGGCACTCCCTGGGGAATCAGGACCATGGAGGGATGTAAGGCCAGCTCCAAAGGTCTTAGCCAAGTAGGTTGGGATTTTGAAGGCGTTTTAGGAGCTTAAATCCAAAAAGACAGTCCTGAAAACCCTTTCCACTGAGGCCAAACCCTAAAGGCACCTAAAACACCACAAGGAACCTCCCTCTTGGACTGGTAAGTTCCCCAAGGCACTTCAAGTCATGCCAGTGCCAGTATCAGTGTCAGTGCTAGCGCGCATGCCCAGAACTGCCCCAGGCTTGGCTGGGCTGGGTAGCTTGGCACCTGCCACACAGCTAAGCACTAGTTGGGATCCAGGAGCAAGGCTTCCCCCTGCCTATGTGCCCCATGTGGTCAGTGCTTTCAAGGCACAGATGATACACAGACAGGATCGGGCTCCCCACAAGATGTGGTAGTTACCACTGCTTGCTCTTAAAGCCCTGTCCTCCCATTATACTGTAGTCTAGGGGTAGGAGCCCTCGTGGGATGCTTCCTTTCTTACCCGCCCTAGACTGAGGGGTTCAAACCCACGTCTCCCACCTCCCAGGAGAATGCCCCAACCCCAAAGCTAGGCTGGAGCAGGGGCTTGCCCCTGTGTAGATGGGAATGCAAGAGTCATTGGGCCAGAAAGCGAGAGCACAAGGTGGGAGTATGACCCCTATAGCCTAATGGTTAGGGCATTTTGCTAGCCAGGGGGAGACTTGAGCCCACATATTTTAATTTAAACAGTCATTGGGTAAAAAGCACTCCTTTTGCAGGCCCCTTTCTTCAGCTGAAGTGGTTTGAGGTTCCTTCATATAAATGAGAATCAGACCAACTGAATGCAAGAGGAGTGCACATGCGTGTGTCAAGTTAAGCTGGTGTTTCAGTGTTTAAAGGAAAGAATGGGGCCTTAGCCCTTATGCCAGCACTTATATAAAGCCACCTGGTTTCCAGAAGGTGCCAGCCCACAGCACTGAAGTCAATGCAAGATTTTAGGCATCCAATAAAGGTTTTCCATTCAGGCCTTAGCCAAATACATGTATTAATAAATGTACATGGCGCAAAGGCCAGTCACTTGGGTTATTTAACAAATAAATGAAAACACAGTTGTCACGAAGGAGCTATACAAACTCTGCCAGTTTCTCCATGGCCCTATGAGCATCCTCTCCCTTCTCATTGTAATTGCTGTTATGGATGAGACATTGCCCATCCTGGCACTACTCAGCACCAGCTGCTTCAGAGGTACAAGCAGGCCTGTGATGAGCAACCCATGGAGAAGAACTTGTACAGAGAGACACAGGACTGGAATGGCCTCCTAAGGCCATTGAGTCCAGTCCCCTGTGATCCCAGGCCGTCATTGATTTACTCAAGAAATCTGCAAAACTGACACTTTCAACTCTCACACACAGCCCGCAAGGCACAAAGCCAGAACCACCAATAGGACACTATATGTAAAAGCCAGAGAGACAAGAACATTGGCAATGCATAGTGGGTGCATGCAAGTGCACGTGCACCCCCTGAGCTTGGCGGTGCACCCCCTGCAAAAAGCACTGCCAATGCTACCGGCGGCGCCTGCAGGCAGTTGCCACTTGCCACCCCCTCTCACTGCCGACACCACTGGTGGTGTCTGGGGCAGTCCTCGATCACCGCTGGCCATTGCCGACACTGCTGGCTGCATCTGCATGTGGTTGCCGACAGCTGGTTGGCGCTCGCTCCCCTCTCCCCCCTGCCACCAAACACCTCCGCGGCTGCCTGCGGGAGCTCCCAGCTCGCCGCCGCCGCCACACCCCCACTGCCAACACCCCCACCCCCCCACAGCCTCCAGCATTCATGGACAAGGGCACCATGTTGACAGCCAAGTAGATAGCTAATATATGCCCAGATGATGGTAGGAAGAGGTCTATCCCATGCTAGAGAAAGGCTAGAACTCCACAATCCTTGCCAGGTTAACCTAGGGGAAAATTTCTTTCTGACCTCAAATGTGGTGATTGCTCTGGCCTTGAGTGGGAGAACAAGACCCTCTAGCCAAAAAACACCTTGACGTTTCAAAGTATTGCATCCTAGACAAGAGAACACTCCTTCAGTGTCCATGACTTCACTGTTCTGACCAGGTACCTTCCTCCTTAATCTCAATCCCTCAGGGGCTCATTCATGCCCAAAAGAGAACTTTTGTCCTTTCCACATTTTCTACAACCATGTCTAATATAACTCTGGATAGCCCCACTCTTCACATAAATGGCCAGTCCTTTATTTGAGTCCTGTCTCCAGCATGCAGCTGGGGGTGGATGTCTCAGAGCCGCTTCACTGCTGCTGTGTTTCCAGGTTGGGCACACTTCAGCAGGCGCAGGTAGGTAAGTTATGCCTAGAAGCATCCTTCTCTGGCCATGACTGAGAAACAGGATAGACACTGGCTGTCTCCTTCTCAGCCCCGCATAACAAATCCTGCTTAGAGTGAGACTGAGCCAACTTAGGGTAGCAGGGTGAGAGCACTCCAAGACTAGTAAAGTAAAGGCTGGGAAGTATGTTTCCTTATGTGTAACCATACACCTTATCCCTCAGGCTGATGGTAGTCAATGACACAGAGGTCAACCTATCCCAAATCAAGGGCTGCCCTCTGGCTTGTGTTGTTTTGAGAAACTTGCTGACAGCTAGCAAGGCCATTGAGCTTTCTGTGAATTCTCATTGGGCGGCTCTGATGCAACACGCCATGGGTGGTCTGGGCATGAGCTTTCCAAATGAATCCCAGCAGGGGATATGGTGATGGGAGGCATCTCTGAAGCAGACAGCAATAAGAGACAAATGATGAATACCTCTGGCATCCTGAAATCTTGTTGAGAGGACATGTTCCAAGTATATTCCACGTGGCAACAGCATGTCTTTCCAGTTGTGACTGTGGCTTGTGGAGCATTCCTGGCCTGGACTGACTCAGACTCTCTGCTCCGCCATATCACAACATCGAGTCACGCGGTGTTGAACGCAAGCAAAGACAGGGCTGGGAGTCAGGAGCTCATGTATTCCAGCTTCTCCTCATCTCTCTTTATATTTCTGGGAGCTTCTTAGCTCTCCCTATTGGTAAAGGTAGTGGCATGAAGCCTTCGAGTGGTCAGTAGGAGAGCAGCTCCCACTTAGCAGAAACCAAAGCAGGGTGGCATCTTATCGACCTTCTATAAGGTGCCACCCTGTCTTTTGCCTACTTTCAGACTACCGGGGCTCAATACCTTGCTTTACTAATAAGGAAACAGAACAATTGCACAACAGCCCTTGGGGCAGAGGTGAGAGTAGAACCTGCCTATAATACCTCCTCAAGGAGGAGAAGCACAGGTATCAGCCACACCACATGAAGCATCTCAAATGCACATGCTTGGCTAACCTGTGTGACCCCTACTGCTCTCACCTGTCCAGACCAGGGAACCCAGGAGCCCTGGACCCCCCCAGATTCTCCTGTTCTTACCAAATAGTGCAACTCATTGGCAAGGTGCCCCAGTTCCTCCTTTCCTGGTTATAACGCTCAGAACTGAGAAGCTAAAAGTTTCCAACCCTACTGACTGACATAGGAAACGGACTTTATCATTAGACAAGACAGACTTTTTCTTCTAAAAACTCAGTTTATTTATTCACTCAGGAAGAGTTCTTTAAAACAGGAGGGAAGTTATATATCAGTGCAATCCATCAATTATGGCTCAAGGCATCACAAAATCCAGCTGCTTCCAACCTCTCACATACTGCAGTTGCTTGTTTCACATGCTGGCAGGTTTGTGGACAGACAGGTATGCACAGAAGACTGCTGCCATGGGAGAGGGAGCACCGGCCTCTTCAGCCCTGATTTGCCAGAATTTACTACGTTCTTCTTTACAATGTCAGTTCAACTTAGCTATTCAGCTCTGGGGTACATGGGCCAGGAATCTGACCTCTGGCTTCACTGGTCTTTGGACCAGATGCCTCGAGCAAAGATGCAACTGTATCTTAGGCTGTGATCATGGCTCATCCCCCTGTGCTCAGCATGGAATGAAAGAGGGACAGAGAGAGAGGAGATTGTGAGGCTTCCAGCCCACTCCACCCTGCCCACCAGGAAGTGAACCACACTCAACCCGTGGGCCAGGCCACAGGTGCCCATTTGCTGGTGACTCATTCATGCCACAAAGCTAAATCTATGTTTTGTTCACAGCAGGACAGGGCCACTGGAGAGTGGGGAGGGAGGGAAGACCCCCACAAACTCAACAACAATGGATGAGGAAATACAATGGCAGTAAAATGAGCCCTCCCTGCAGTCAAACCTGGGTTTCATTCCCTGCTGTATGTTCAACAGCTGAGCCAGTTCAGCCCAGGGCTCCTTGAACAGCAGGCAGCCCCATGCTGCCCAAAGGGCCTTCCGATGCTGAGCTCGAAGGGGCCGAGGCAAGGGACAGTGCGGCACTAGGCCCACCCCCATCCATGCCTGGGCTGCTCCCTGTGAGCAGGGGAGGCCTCTATCGGCTCTGTGCTGCCACGGAGCCAGAAGCCAGAAGGCTCTAAAGGCTGCTGAGGGAGCAGGCTGGGTGGGATTACTAACTGTTCAGTTGCCCGAGGGAGGTGGGGGGTTCATATGCACCCCAGGGACCACTGATAAGGTGCTCGCCAGATGCGTCCTCTGAACTCAGACACTCTACTGTCGTGTGTCATGAGGGCATTGCTACCAGTCTCATGCACCGGCTTGGACAGCGGCCACCTTCTGTCCAGCTGCACTGCCAATGCAGGCACTCCTCACGCCAGCGCTGGCTACTTCCCACTTCCATTGGATGCTCTGAGAGTCTCAGTGCAGACAGTGGAGACTACTGGAGCTCACTGCCCCCAGCATCCATCCCAGGCAGCTTCTTATGGGGTCCTGGCAGCCAGAAGCCCTTCCACAAAGGCTTTCAGAGCAAGTCCACATCTGTGTGTCTCAGTAGGCAGGCCACAGACACCTTGGCCAAACCCATGATTGAAGAAGTCCAGCTCTGGAGCACCCACGTTTCCACCCAAACCCAGCACTGCATTGTTTGCCTATGCTCTCCTGGGTTGGCTACTGAGACCCTGCAGCACAAAACCCTCCTGGAGAAAGGTTAGGATCATAGAAAAGAAGTGCTGGGGAGGGGAGGGGAGCTCAGGTGGTCACTTCTAGTCCAACCCCCTGCTCAAGAGAAGACAGTTTGGATAGGGGTGATCCTAGACAAGTGTTTGTCTAACCCAGATTTTTCCAACAATTTCAAACTTGAGGCACCCCACATGAGACTCGAGACATCCCCAGGACAATGCCAGCTCTCGGTTTTCACTCGTTTTTTGACTATAGAAAAATAGAGTGCATTCTGTTACAAGGAGCTCAGCAAGACCACAACAGCTCAAAATGGTTTTTGGGCACTACAGGTTCCTATGTGAAATCTCTGGGTTTATCTTGTGAATCATAGTTTCATAGTTTCTAGGGTCGGAAGGGACCTGGGCAGATCATCTAGTCCGACCCCC
>NW_005842600.1:787960-789516 GCF_000455745.1 Alligator sinensis | reverse complement strand
GGTTGTTCCTCCCCAGGTGCATCACCTTGCACTTGTCTGTGTTGAACCCCATCCTGTTCTCCTCCGCCCATCCTTGTAACCTGTCAAGGTCCGACTGTAGCCTGTTGCTCCCTTCTATTGTGCCCACATCCCCCCACATCTTGGTGTCATCAGCAAATTTGAACAGGGTGCTTTGCACCCCCTCATCCAAATCACTGATGAAGATGTTGAACAGGGCGGGCCCGAGGACCGAGCCCTGCGGGACCCCACTGCCCACGTCCTTCCAGGCCGAGAAGGACCCATCCACTACCACCCTCTGGGTGCGGCTCTCTAGCCAGTTGGCGACCCATTGGACTGTGTGGGTGTCTACGCCACAGTCCCCCAGTTTCCTAATGAGAACGGGGTGAGAGACAGTGTCGAAAGCCTTCCGGAAGTCCAGGAAGACTATATCCACTGCTACCCCTGCATCCAATGATTTAGTGACCTGATCGTAGAAGGCCACCAGGTTGGTCTGACATGACCTGCCGCTGATGAACCCGTGCTGGTTGCCCCTGAGCATGCATTTCCCTGCTGGCCCCTCCTGGATGTGTGCCAGAATAATTTTCTCGAACAGCTTGCCCAGGATCGAGGTAAGACTGACTGGCCTATAGTTTCCCGGGTCCTCCTTCCTCCCCTTTTTGAAGATGGGAACCACGTTGGCCCTCTTCCAGTCCTCCGGCACCTCTCCAGAGCACCACGAGTGCTCATAAAGCTGTGCCAGGGGACTCGCAATGACCCCGGCCAGTTCCTTTAGAACTCTAGGGTGGAGATCATCCGGACCGGCTGACTTAAAAACATCCAGCCCCTCCAGCAGCTTCCTAACTAGATCCTCACTAGATCCTCATGTTTGCACACCTAGCCATGATAACGCTGTATGGTGCCCTCAGACTCTGCTAACACGTCATGTCCCTCAGCCCCCTCACCAGTTTTGTTCAGAGAATCAGAGAAGTACGGTCAGAAGGGACCTTATAGATCTTCAAGTCTGACCCCCTGCCTGGGCAGGAGGAAAACTGGGCTCAAGTGACCCCAGCCAGGTAGGCATCAAGCCGCTTCTTAAAGACCCCCAGCGTAGGAGCCAGCACCACTTCCTTTGGAAGTTGGTTCCAGATCCTAGCCACCCTACCTGTGAAGTAGTTCCTATGGATGTCTAATCTGAACCTACTCTCCAACAACTTGTGGCCGTTATTCCTTGTTATCCTGGGGGGCGCTAGGGGAAACAAGGTCTCCCCCAAACCCTTCTGGTCCCCTCTAGTGAGTTTATAGACAATCACAAGGTCCCCCCTCAGACTTCTCTTGTGAAGGCTGAACAGATTCAGGTCCCATAGCCTCTCATTGTAGGGTCTGCCCTGCTGTCCCCGGATCATGCGGGTGACCCTCCTCTGGACCCTATCAATGTTGTCCACATCCCTCTTGAAGTGGGGTGCCCAGAACTGGACACAGTACTCCAGCTGCGGCCTGACCAGTGTCGCGTAGAGGGGGAGGATCACCTCCTTGGCCCTACTCGAGATGCACCTGTGGATGCACGATAAGGTCCGGTT
>NW_005842600.1:727715-787925 GCF_000455745.1 Alligator sinensis | reverse complement strand
GAGTTTCCCATCTTATAAGTGTGCTGCTGGTTACTACTGCCCAAGTGCAGCACCCTGCACTTATCCGTATTGAAACACATCATGTTTTTGTTAGCCCACCCCTGCAATCTATCCAGGTCTTTCTGCAGTCTTTCCCTCCCTGCTAACGTGCCCACCTCACCCCAAATTTTGGTATCATCAGCAAATTTGAACAGGTTGCTTTTCACTCATCGTCCAAATTGCTGATAAAGAAATTGAACAATGTGGGCCCAAGGACCAAGCCCTGGGGGACTCTGCTGCCCACTTCCCCCCTGGTCGAACATGACCCGTCCACCACCACCCTCTGAGTACGACCCTTCAGCCAATCTGCAATCCATCTGACTGTGTAAGCATCAATGCCACAGTCGCCTAGTTTTTTAATGAGGATGGGGTGGGAGACGGTGTCAAAGGCCTTGCTGAAGTCCAGAAAGACTACATCCACTGCAACACCTGCATCCAATGCTTTTGTGACCTGATCATAAAAGGCAATCGGGTTGATCTGACATGACCGGCCCCTAATGAAACTGTGCTGGTTGCCCTTGAGCATCATCCCTGATGCCAGCCCATCACAGATGTGCTCCTTGATGATCTTCTCAAAGAGTTTCCCCAGGATTGCGGTAAGACTGATGGGCCTATAGTTGCCCGGGTCCTCCCTCCTCCCTTTCTTAAAGATGGGGACCACATTGACTATCTTCCAATCATCTGGCACCTGGCCCGAGCACCATGAGTGCTCATAAAGCCGTGTCAAGGGCCCTGCAGTAACCCTTGTTGCCCTCCACTGAACTCTCTCCAATTAGTCCACATCCTTTCTGCAGTGGGGGGTCCAAAACTGGATGCAGGACTCCAGATGTGGCCTCACCAGTGCTGAACAGAGGAGAAGAATCACTTCCGTCGACCTGCTGGCAATGCTCCTATAATGCAGCCCAGCATGCTGTTAGCCTTCTTGGAAACGAGGGCAAGTGGGGTTGGGGAATCACAAGAGATGCCTAGATGCCAGCCCCATGAGACAGCCCCCACCACTATTAAAGCTGCCCCTGTGCAGAGCCTGATGCCATGACCAGCCTTCACTAGCTACACCACCTGTGTGAACTGGGGGGGACCTCCATAACAAACATTTTAATGCCCTGATATAGCCATTGTTATTACTGCTGTTATTACCACAATCATTGTGATATCAGCTGCAGTCTGATATCTGGGCCCCATTGTGCAAGGTGCTGTATGAAAAACATGATAGGAGACAGTCCCTGCAAAAAAGATCTTTGATCCACAGCAGTGGGGAGAGACACGGCACCAAGGGGAACCATGCTATCCCCTGCAAGCAGGGTGAATGGCATGGTGGCTTGCAAATACCAGATTAGTATCTCAGCTCTTACCTGGTAGGGCATTACCTTTCTTATGTTTCCAAAGAATAGAAGCATGGGGAGAGAGATGTCTCTAGCCCCCTATACCAGCTACAGAGCACACATCCCAGAGGCAGAGAGAGCTGATGGACAACAGAGCAATTGGCTCAGAAAGTACCAAGCTGTCTTTATTGCCAGAAAGGACAATAAAAAGGCTTGTTAACATTAACAGCATGATCTTTGCCTGCATCTCATTAGTAAACTGTCCTGGTCTGCATCCTTAGAAGTTTCTGTTTTGTTGGCATAGCCTATGAAACTGGCTAATAATGATGCTAATTAATAAAGGGCGGGATTTTTTGAGCGAGCTATGGGAGTTTAATTAGAAACAAATGGGAACAGGGCAGACAAGTCCCTTTAGAAATTCCAAATGAATGCTCTTAGCAAACTGGACTTGGATTACCTTCCCATGCTCGTCACCCCAGCCTCCTCTGCCATTCATCATCACGTGTGGGAAACTAGAATATGGAGTTAAATATGGAACCATTGCTCCAACATTTTTGCTTGCTGTTGAAATAATGAGGTCCTAGAGATGACATTCTTCTAGTGAGACCCTGCTGGTAGTTTTTGGACTGATATAGTCAGGGCAAGGGGTACTCTGGATTCTTTATACAGGACATTATTGTCCCTTTCCAAGATCATAATTCATCCCTTATTACTATTTGCAGACATAAAATCATATTTCTGTACAATGTTCAGGCCTGCTCATTTTCAAGCTTTATTTAATTTCTGATATTTGAAAGGGGCTTATTTTTTTCCCCTCCATCAAGTATTTCACTCAGATAGAAAACATCTGGCTTCACAGCCCTAAGGAAGCTGACAGCTCAATGCATTGGCCCGGTCAGGTAACCCACAGCGCACAAATTTGGATAGCGCTTGCCACCTGCAGGTGTTGGCCAGGGCATCAGGCCAGACTGTGGTCAATAGCCATTTTAACTGAACCCTCTAGGAAGAAGTCCAGGGACTAATGGACTTTGAAGGGGGGACTGACTCTCTCCAAGTACACAAGCAGTTGGCCTCACAACCACCCTGGGAGTTAGGGAAGGACTAGCAGTGCCTATATATCTACAGGGAATTGAAGCCCTGAGAGAATTAAGCTATGTCTACACCAGAGCCAAAGAGAGCTTAAGGCAGCATTCTCTTCTTTTCTGGCCACCTAGATAACCAGATTTGGTGGTCGAAATCCCAAAAGGGCCACTTGCACACAGGTTGGCACCTTATTTTGGGCAGGTACGTAGCCTGTCATGACCCAATTTGGTCATCTAGGCAGCTGGAACAGAAGAGAATGCCATGGTCAGTATCACCACAGGGGTGATAAGCCCCATGCCGTCAGCATGAGACACCTCCTGAAGTAAGGCAGCGAAGACACCTGGGGCTGCAGGAGGGTGCAGCGGGGGACACACTACCACTCCTGAGCACACCATGATACAGGTGTTGAGGGCAGCACTAAGGGCAAGCACAGGGTGTCCTCATGCCCTCACTTCCAGGGTTGACCTACACAAAGTAGGAGCAAGAAGGTGGGTTTTTGCTGCCTCAGCAGCAAGGCTGAGCCTTCTGCCACCAAGACACTGATGCCCCTTCAGTGTTTGGCCCATGGGTCACAAAGCAGATCCCAAGCAAAGCTAGGAGCTGAAAGCCCTGTGCCCCAACACCCACACCTGTTCTTCACCTACAAGACAGCCTGTGTGCAGACATCTGCTCCACGGTGCCTTCCCGTACCCCATGCAATAGGCCTGCGCTGTTGAGGTTGGTGGTTGGCAACATTCTGATCCTTCCTGCTTCCACGGTCTTAGGAAGGGATGCAAAACCCTTTAGGAGTTGAGGTAGCCCTGGGACAATAAGAGGGTCTTGCCTTTCATGACTGGGCTTCTTTCCCTTCCCCTCTGAATCCCAGTTCTTCCACAGCCTCCGTTCTTCCAGTGATCAGGGGCTTTGTACCAACCAAGCTGTCAAAAGCTGGCAAGAGAGGGGCCAGCAGGGAAAGAAGAGCCTCTCTCAGAGGGAACCCCTCTCTGCTCCTTGCTGCACCCCAAAAGGAGCTCATGGAAGGGACTGGAGGGGCTAGAGGTGGCCAGGGAGGTGGCTTGCTGAGGCTGCCTTCTGCAAATCATCTGGATTTCCATGCGGGCAGCTATGTGGTTAGGAGCTAATAGAGCTTTGATCTATATTAACTCCATCTGGGTTCCCTTCATTAATGGCTCTTACTGAGTAGCTGCAGGCAGACCCAGCAAATGACAGGGGGGCGCATGCAGAACATATGAATACAAGCTATGCAGAGAGGTAGTGCCCAGATCAGTCTTCTGGGTATATCCCTCCCGGACTCCCAGAGCATCACTGTGCCCACAGGACCCTCACTCCACTGACACTCCAGAATGAAGCAAACTGGGGAAAGTCATGCTCATTGATCCGGCTGCCAGCCATGGAGACCGATGTGCCCGAGACTTTCACCCATCTGTAAAATGATGTTTTCTACGGTGCTTGAAAATGGAAGGGAGGTGGGAGGGGGAGGGGAATGCAGCCAGCTCCGCTCCGATGGGGGCTGTGCAGGTGTCCTTTTCAAAGCAAATGTGTAGCAGCTTCCATATCAGCTGGAGGACTTCAGATGCATGAAGCAGCATCCACAAAGAAAGGCTCTTTGTCATTAAAACATATAAATCACAGTGGAAAAGGCTCCAAATTGCATCCTGTAGCTGCTAGCCTGGCTTCAGGGGCTGGATTAAAATAAAGATCCTTAGAAGACTCAGGAAGAGAAGTTTTAATAGGGGAAGATGTAGAAGAGCAGGAGTCTCTGGGTTCAGACCTCACAGGAGAGTCAGGTCCCTGGGGCAAGACATAACCTCTGGGGAGCCTGTGACAGGCTGCATTATACCTCCAGCCAAGGCAGACAAGGGACCCACAGTGTAAATGAGAAAGCAGGTTCTCCTGTGTCTGCACTATGGTACATAGGCATTGTAATGTGCCCTGTTCTACTAAACAGCTCCTCCCTCATTTTAGAGGTGGAGACCCTGGATTCAGTGCCTGTCCCTTCAACAACAAGGACTTGAACCTGGCTTGCTCTAAGAGCCCTCCAACCTCCACACCACAGGCCAGGTACCACTCTGCCCCTTCTCCACCACTCCTTTTGAAGCTGCTCCACCACCTGGGCTACCATGAGACTGAGGTGCATGGGAGGTACGTGGGGCAGGAAGAAGGGAGTACACCTGAGGGCCTGGGAGGTGGCTCCTAGCTTGGAAGGGGAAGGGTCCCATGGTCTAACTTGGGCCTTTGCTGTCACCATGGTAGAAACTTCACCCTACACTGCCCACTCCATTTTTTCCAATGATTGTATTAGTGGCTCAGCATCAAAAGGAGTGCCTGAAGGAGCCTGGGCAGTGGCTGCTCTAGATTGTAGTGGCTAGTGTGCTGTACTGAGACATTAGACACATCCAAGTCCAAACTCCCTATGGGCACGGGGAACTCGGGACCTCCATTTTCCCAAGGGAGTGCCCACCCATTGAGTCACGAGGAGGGGAAAGGTGAAGATCTGCTCACACCCTCCTCATGAGTTTAAGTCCAGCAGGCCTTTGAGCTGACTCGTTTTTGGATATCTAAAGCTGCTCTGGGTCCATAAGGGGCACGCATACGGGTCTTGGCTACTGCTTGCTGTACATGCTCAGTTGTGCATAGTTATCTATGCACCCAGGAGAACTCCAACCTATCTGCAGCTGGCATTTTGGGTACTTAGACGAGCAAAAACGCCATGCAGATGACCAAATCTGGACCTGAGATGACCAGGGAGGGACCAGGATTTCACCTGCTGTGCTCCATAATAGGAAAAACTAGTCCCAACACATGCCCTTATTCCTCCGGCTTGTAGAAAGGGGAGTGAGTAAAATACCCTTCTGCAGGACAGTGTTCTGGGATAATAGCTGGAAGGCAGCCACAAATGAATCACCTAATGTTACACTCCTTCACGGGGTACGTCTACATCACCCATCTGCTGCTGTCAAGCGGGCTGGAGACAACGAACCCCCCTGAGCACCAGGGACCCTCCTTTTGAGGTGTGATCCTGGGGCCAGCCACCAGCTAGGCTAGTCCTTAGAGAGCATCAGATGGCAGGGGAGCTGGTTTAGAAGACTTATGTGGGTCTTGGGGAGAGGTGTCATATGAGAGGCCCAGGCTGCATTAACAATAGGAAACTCCCCTTCCCCTTCTCCACCAGGGAACATGAGGCATGTCCCTTAGGAAACGGTCCCAAGATTTCTCCTATGGGGCTGTCCCAGGTGCCTTCCTTGATGGGGGCAACAGGCCCTGCTGTCCCCATTGCACAGCACAGCATGCTCCCAGGCTGACCCCTGGCTCCTCAGGTGCTGTTTGCTTTCTCAGTAGCTTTCCAGGGTGAGGGCACACCCCTTGATCTCGGAGATCAAGCTCTAAGTGCTGACCTCTTGATTTTTCTGACCTAGGCATCACAGAAACATGCCACGCTTAGTTTGTCCTCCTAATTCTTTTGCTTCATTCTGGTTTCAAACAGCTGCCAAACCCCTCGCATAGGTCATGGCTGCATCCCAGAACCCAGCCTCTCTATGCTTGAATGTTCACAACCGTTTAAAAACAAAGTGTGAAATCCTAGCCTCACTGCAGCCAGGGGCAAAACACACAGGGTTTTCTAAATCTGACCAACTTGGTCATGCTCAAGGTGGGCTTTAACCTCCAGAGCTGAGTGCTGCACTCCACAGTCAGGATTGGTGCTGAACAGCCTCCGCTTCCACTGAAGGGCTGTCTCACTCCCTAGTAAGGTCAGCTGTATTCCTTCGGTCATTTTGTTCACTAAGTGGCTTTATTCATCCGATCAAATTTATGCTCCTTATTTTCAGGCAGCCCATAAAATATCTACAAAGGTCAGCTGCTGAACAAAGCACCCAGGCAAATGGCCACAGGGCCACATGATCAGGCTGAAGGAATGGTTAGTGTCAGCACTGTACAGCTCAACCTGCCTTGCCACCTAGTATTTGCTTCCTTTCAGTGCAATTCCCCAAGCCCCAAACTGCTTTCAGCAAAAGCCCCACTTGCCAAGGATAATACTGGGTTTCTAGTGACAGTTCCCGTACAAGATCCCAGGGGGAGATAAGGGCAGCTCATCTTGGAAATAGAAGTTTATTGCTGTTATTGCTTTTTCTGCCAATTGTACCAGTGCCTAAAAGCCAAGCAGACTGGTATCTTATTGTGCCTGGTCTGGTGCTATAAAAACTGATAGAAAAAGATGATCCCTTCCCCAGGACCCTAGACGCACAAGCAGCTCAGAGTGGGGAGCAAGGAAGACTGGGTAACACAAATAAAGATGGAGCCATTCCTAGTCAATCCTTTTAAGATGACCCTTCCTTTCCTCAGCTTCTCTGTGCCTGGACCCTCGGCAGACTTACAACTAGTGCTCAGAGGGGAAGTGTTTAGAACAGTGGACACAATTAATGGTTTAAAAAGTTGTTTAAAAACTTTTTAAACCATTCATTGTGTCCTCCATTCTAAACACTAGATCTAGATTTAGATTTAGATCTAGATATATAATCTGATTATTTTTGCAAGGTTTATTCCCATAAGGAGGTTTTTCCTTGACAGCTTATGAGAATACTGGAAAGCCTGCAGAACTGACCATTTCTAGGAAATCTTATAAGAAATGGGCAACCATTCACCCTGCAAGTATCCCCCACCAGACTCGCAAGCAACAAAACATGGGCTTGCAGCCAGATGTTGCAGCTCTTCCCCCAGAATCATAGGCAGCTCCTGCCAGTCTTGGACTAGACAGCAGTATAAGGACCAGTACTCAGCTAAGGGGTTGTTGGGAGTGAGTGGAAAAATGAACCTTTTGGCATTTGTCACAGGCTGAAATAGCCTTCTCCTGTTGTATGCATGCACAGCATCTGCCTAGGATCTCTTCCCAGACCCATTACCCTGGTATTAGTGTTCCTCCCTCCATATTTTTCCAATAAAGGCATGGACAGCAACAGAAACAGTACTGGTAATTACATGCTATCAATAGCTTCAATGTGAGGCCCTGATCTGCACAGCCTCTGGGCACCACTCACAGGGATTATAACTATGTACATCAGGTACCACTCTACAGACATTTAACTATTAATCCAGAGCCCACTGAAGTCAATGAAAAGGCTCCTATTCTTCAGCACGTGCTGAATCAGGTCTCTTGTGCAGCGCAGGCCCCCAGACAAGTATGACCCCAAACCTGAGACTCCCTGTAGCTTAAGTACACCCTCTCCCAGAGCTCCAATATTGAGAGCACTCTGGGTTTACAGTTCTCTTTGGGCACATGCAATACTGAAGTCAGATGCACAGGCTTTGCCAGGTGTCCAAAAACCACACACCCTTTGCTTTAACTAACAAGAAATACATAGACTTATGTACAACAGTAAATATCCAGTGTACCCACATGACACCAGCAGACTGTCCCTATGTCTGAAGAAAGGTATTTGTACCCGAAGGCTTGCAAAAAACATTTTTTCAACCATTTAGTTGGTCCAATAAAAGATATCATGCTTACCTAAAGAACCTTATCTGCCAGTGCATCCACATGCATTTCCTTCCCTCAGTTTCCTCTCAGGAGCATTCACTGAGATTAAGTTAAAAACCTCTAAGGAAGTTGTCTTCACCTCCATCCTTCTGCTTTTAGATTTTTCCACAGTCCAGAGAAGCAGCTACCTCTCACTCTCTCTTTGCAGACAAGTTTCCTTCCTGCCTTTCCTTCTCACATACAAAGTTGATAAGAGACCATCTTTTTTTGTAATCTGCTATTCCTTTTGTCAGGGAACTCCCAATAAGTCTCACCAAGTGATCAACAGGGAGTCTGGCTTTGTCTGGTTCTTAAAAAATCCCCAATTTTCAGATTTAAAAAAAGTAACCCAAAATCCACATTTTTCCATGATTAAAATTAAATGCATGTCTATGTATTAGTGGTGTTTCAATTTAACCATGGAAAAGTGTGGATTTGGGGTTACTTTTTTAAAACTGAAAATTGGGGTTGTTTAAAATCAGAGAAAACCAGAATCCCTGGTGATCAGAGTCCTCCACCAGGTAACAATTGCTTACTCTCCCCAGGAGTTCAGCTGTGAATTGGTTTCCAATGGCAGTAACCATCTCTTGGTTCAAGGTTGCCGCATTGGAATGGGCAATCTTCAAAGTTCAGTGACTTGCTAGCCCTGAAAGAATTTCTCCTCTCAGCTCCTCTGAGTTTCAGTTTAGCAGGGAGGCAAAAACAGCAGAGAAGGCAAACAAACCCCACAGCTGAAGACAGAGTTGGCGAACTGACACTGATACCCAGAAGGTCCCAGACACCACGTGGAGCACTGCTTCACCAGATTCCCCAAATATCACAAGTTGGCAGCTTTCTGTGGAGATAACTTGGAAGATATATTCAATGATTTTGACCTCTTTTGAGTTTTGAATTGGAGCTCCTGAGGTCAAACCCAAGAGTGTAAAGCTTCACTTCCCTGTTTCATGCTGACTGTATGAAGGAGTCTTAGCTGTCCCTACATGTCCCTGGCCCATCTCCTGGAAGCTGACTGCCCCCACAGGCATTCACATATGGCAGGGGTGGGCAAAATGTGGCCTGGGGGCCAGATGCGGACCGCCAGGCCATTCTATCTGGCCCGCGGGGCCCCTAAAAAATTTAAAAATTAATATGTATCTGCCCTGGGCTGCCTGTCATGCGGCCCTCGATGACTTGCCAAAACTCAGTAAGTGGCCCTCTGCCCAAAATAATTGCCCGCCCCTGACATATGGCATAAAGATGTTGTGGGCTTACAGGGAACTGAATACAATCAGTGACAGGGAACTGAATACAATCAGTGACAGGGAACTGAATACAATCAGTGACAAGAGAGGGGGAAATGTGACACTCGCAAAAAGCTTCCACCTGCCATGAACTGCAAGTAAATTCATATGCAAACCCAAGGGCTTGAGTTTTTGGGTTTCATATGCAATTCTTGGGTTTCATAAGCAAACCCAAGGGCTCCATGCAAGGAAATATAATAAGAAAAGGTCTGGCTGAAAAGCCAGGGTGTCAGTAAGCGGATGACCTTGGGTTAGATCTTTAACACGAGGTTTGGAGGTATGCCCACACAACCCTGCTTATGGTATCTATGTCCTGCAGGGCAAAACTTGTGTGTCCCTTACCTGCATCATTTTTCCCATCGTAGTTGGCAGCTACTGGTGCCTGTTCTAGCTGTGTTGAGGCAAAATGTGTCAATGTAAAGCACCAAGTAAACCCAGTATTTGTGGTCACCAGCCCTCACTTCCAAACCTGTAAAGCTTTAAGGGTACAAATGCTGTAAGGCAGGGTATCAAATTCACTTAGCCACCAGGGCAAGATCTGGATGGTGGGGCTCCTTGCAGGTCAGATCTGGATCCACATCTGGTGATGGGGAGAGCATCAGCAGTGGCAGGATCTGGGAGCCATGAAGTTAACACAACTGTTGCTCACCCCACCACTGCCTAAACACATCCCCAGTGGGGTCCTGTAGCTTGGATTTCAGCAGTGGGCCCTAGCCCTGAATTCTCCTCTCCTCCAGAAGCACCCCACGAAAGCCAACATGGCTCCATGGCTGCACCTGGCTTTAAGTGGGCCTTACCTTTGACAACCTAGCTGTAAAAGAAAAGTGGGCAAAGGTTTCTGGGCGGGGTCAACACCCACAAAATGCCTATGTGGAGGTTTGCAGTGAAGTGACCCTCAAACCCAGCAGGAAGGAGAGACTGAGGGAGACTTCAAACAGAAGTTGCTCTTGGATGGCACCACAGTCTGCTTTCAAACTTGACAGGGAAAAAGCACCTGTGGGCACAAAGTCCTTGGGAGCACAAGCCTGTGTGAAAGGCTCAGGCCGGGATGGGTTGTCTACCAGTTTCTAAAAGGAGCTGAAGCTTCTGCACGGCTTGTGAGCACAGTCCCTGTAGTGGGTTCTTACTACAACCTGTTCCCTACCAGTTCCTAAAAGAGCTGGGATCCTTGAGTCTGGGGGTGGGGGCATCTTGGGGTGTGAAGGAGCCGGGCTGTACAAGCAACAGGAGGAGGAACAGCAGCCAGGCTCTGGTGATGACCAGGAACAGGCTTGCCCAGAAGTGACCAGTGGAGGCAGTGGAACAGCCACCTCAGGTGATGGTGAGGAGCAGGGGCAGCAGTGACCCCACAAGGGGGTGAGGTTTCGGGTTCAGCTCCTACTGTCCAGCTGAGCATGTCTCCCTTTCCCCCATTAATAAATCATTTTGTCCTTTACTGTCACTTCAGAGAAGGGAAGTGTGTTTGTTCAGGATCACTTAGGGGAAATGCATTTTCCCAGGTTTCTGCACGGGGGCTCAAGCCGCAATGGAAAATTTGGAATCTGCAAGATGGAGCAGGGGGTCAGGGCATCATTGGAAACATCTGGCTTGGGCACACCACCACTGCCATGCTATAGACATGCACTTGTTGGCTCCTGACTGGAAACAGCTAGAGGTTAGTGCTTTCCACATAGAAGACCAGCCTCTGTCCATAAGGGGTTCCCCATCTGAAACATCTGCAGGTTGTAGCCTGTCGAAATCTCAACAGCAGACCACTCAGTGCTTTGTTCTGGGTAGGAAATGACTGAATACAAGGGCCACTTGCACTACAAGATGTCAGTACTCTTAAGGTTAGTACAGGGGAGGCCATCCTGAACTGCTGCTTTTCCATTGACCATAGATTTTTGGGGGACTTAGATGACCATACAGATAACAAATCTGGCCACCCAGGCATCCAGAAAATACTAGATGCCACCTGAGCCCTGCTATGAACTAAGTGAGAGGTGAAATTTGCCTGTGGACTCAAGAGTACTGACACCCTCAGGGGTCAAAAATTATAAGTCAAGCTCCCATAAATCATGAGACCAGGCTAAAAACCATGGATATATTTTTTTTTTTTAATAATGAGAGACAGAATCTGCAGTGTGTGCAAACTATTGGTCATCTCCCTGTTAAAAATGGCTGCAGGGGAAGGCAATTGAGTCATCAGATCTAGTAAAAGAAATATCCCCCCACCCCCGGCACCAGAAAGGAGTGGAGAGTTGTTCCACGCTGTAAAATACTCTGACTTGATAAGAGGCCAACGTGCTTTCAATCAGAAGAGTTTGTCAAAGGCCATATGAGAACATAGAGGACTATTCAGTCACAGAGCATCCACTCTTCTGAAGCTACAGAAATTACAACTTTTTTTTTCCTACTATATGCCTATTGAACTAAAGTCAGACCTGGTATAAACAGCTGAAGTTCCCCTGGAATAAGTGAATTTGCATCTACTGACAGCAAGTCAGAATTTGTCTGACAGTCTCAGTTAGATGGAAGGAAATGAATAACCCAAGAAAATTCAAATTTCAAACAGTTGCTATTTACTAACTTGTGTACAGTGCAAATAGGATCTTTGCCTTCAAGCTGTAGGACATTAAGTGTTTATGTATAGCCTGTCCACCCTACTCACATCACGGTATTTTCCTTAATTCTCTGTCCATGCAAACATTTTCCCCAAACTACTAGGTAAAAAGGAGCTGGGTTTGCAGCAGTTCTCTTTGGCCAGAGGGCATTTAAGGCCCTCTTGGAAATATCTCTATTTACATAGAAATGAGCAATTTGCTCTGTGATACTGGCAGTTCCCTGGTGCTCTGACAGTACAGATGTTAGTGTGAAGTCCTGAACAGGCCATTATTCTTAATTAGACATGGAAGTGCAGGGGTCATTTAAAAAAAAGAAAAGAATACATAATGGCAAGCTGCATCTCGCCCATGCTATTTTGACTTCCCCAGGGGTGTTGTTCCTGTCGGAGTCCAAAAGAGTCATGGGGCTCATTAGCACAGCTCGGGGCCGAAGAAATAAGAGGAAAGACCCCTTCCTGATAGTCTTGTCTCCTATACCCAGATATCCTAATTACCACAGTACCTGAGCACTCTACATCCTTTACCGTATGAAGTGGGAAGTGCTATTATGCCCATTTTAGAGAGAGAGAGAGAGAACTGCAACAGAGGGTTCACAAAGGGACAGAGTGTGGTGATGGTCAATATTACCACATGCAACTTTTAGGTAACTGGTTCTGGGAGTGGGATTTACACACCTGAGTTGGGCACCACAATCCCTTATACAGTGAAGGGAGAGAAATAGGTACATGGGATTCACAAGGGTCATCTTGGTGCTGTAGATTACATGCAAGGCCCTGGTACACTGCCAGAAAGGTACAAATAAGCATGAGTTCCCACTGAGAAATCCAGTAACAGAATTGGTCACGTGCAGCCATTTGTTCTCACAACAGATCTAGGATGCAGGTGGGGTAGAGACCATGGATGCTATAGCCCTCTGGGAAGTGTTCCCTCATGATTCTGGGTCAGGCAATCAGTAGGATGTGCTCCTAATGACCCATCTTACACAGGAGCAGTGCTCCTGGGGTCCTTGCCAGTTAGCAATAGGCTGGTCCAGGAACCAAAAATGGGGGAAAAGAGATCCTTAAGGCTCCAAAATGTATTTTCCATTCTTCCTCAGAATGAGAACTAGACCTTTCAGACTTGATGTACGAGGAAGAGTGAGAGACCTTTGTGACTACAGCATCCACCTTGGCCATGGGAAAGCCAGGCTCAAGCCCTCCTCTCAACCAGTCCAAGCAGGGGTTTGAAACTGGCACAACCTCACCTCGGATGAATGCCGGGCTACCTTGTTCCTCTATGGGTGTTTTAACTAAAAATTCCTTTCTGGACCAAAGGAATCTTTGGGTGATTCAGCATATGCTAAAGAAAAAGTGTTTTGGCAAAAATCCTCCAACCAAGCCACTATCCAACACAACTTTAATTAAAAGAGAGGATGAATTCACAATACTCCCCCAAAATTAAATAACTGGAATGTTTAATTCCTTTCCCATGACTCCAAATTTTAAAGATCACATAGAATAAACCCTTTTATGAATACTATTCTTGTTAGAAACCACTAAGGCTTTGTAGTATCAGGGTTCCTGAAATGTCTTTGCTCTGCTTGTGTTTCTCGTTTGCTTTGGTGAGGAAGCAATGTGCTGTTTTAATAACTCTGTTTTTCAGAAATAGGCCAATTGTTAAGTGAAACCCACTGGACTTGGAAGCTTTTGCATTTAGAAGTTAATAAACACGGAGACAGGAAGTGGAACATTTGAATTAGACTGTCGATGGTAATTTCTCTGCAATTGCCTTGATGCAGCGGGTAGGATTTGCCACTAAAACATTCCTCACACTGGGTCAGCTAACAGCGAGATTCAGGAGAGGTGAAACTCATTTCTGTGAGAAACAAGAATGATCACCATGGCCAGGTACACACATTACACTTTTACCAGTATAAGCAATCAGAAACCAGTCTATATTCGTAACAGAACAGAAGTTCGACTCACAAACTGGTTTAAAAATTGCAGAACCCCGTCTAAGATTTGCTCCTCCCATCAGAGGGTGAACATGCGTTCTGTTCACTACTGATCTAAACTACACGGCTTACAAACAACTTAGATCAATTCCGCCTTGGACTTTTTGAATGTCTGTACCTAGCCTAAGTGCATGCTTTTCAGTGCTAAATTCCAGTCTTATCTCTATCTTAATCTGACCTCTTTAGCTTTATGTATATACACCCTGCACATGCACACCCCCATGGACTCAATCACACCTCTTCCTGCCAACAATGTAAACTAATCCAGCTATTTCTCCATCTACGTGCTGGGAAAAAGAAAAAAGAAGGAAACTACAATCATGACTTTAAATTGCTGTTGATAGTAATAATTGGGTATCTGTTATCAGAGGTGATCTAAACAAGGTGTGGGGCTGGGGACAAATCAGCCTGTGCAGGGCCCTGCCCCTGGATGTGAGGAAGCCGGCGGCAGATTCGGCGGTGAGGGGTGGTGCCGAGCAGCCAGAAGCAGGGGATTCGGCAGCAGGGCGGGAGGGGTGGGGAGGTGCCAAGCAGCCAGACATGAAGCCGGTGGCAGCACAGAGTTGCTCCACCTGGCTCCAGGGGGCTCCCCAAAACATGAGGCCCAGGGCAGCCTCCCCGATTTGCCCCCTCCCCCGGGCGGTCCTGTCTGTTATTATTTATTAAATCATAATTTAATAGGAGGAGCCCTAGGAATGGACCCCACTGTGCTTGCATCTTGTTTTGCAAGCCCAGAACAAAAAGTCAGTCCCTGCCTCAAAATTAAATACTCCTGAGGCACTCAGATATGATGGTGATGACAGCTCTAGACATACAGCACAGACAGACAAATAGGGTCTCTCGCACTTCCATGGCAATCCTGAGGCTACTACCAAGAAACAAGCCCTGACCACTTCTTATAGAAAAGAAGTCACGTTGTCACATTTTAGCGTACTCGGGCTCTTGGTCTTGGGTGTGCCCCACACTATTTTAATGGGGTCCACACAACATTTTTTTAAGTACACAGTGCTTGAGGAGTGTGAGTGAACAGGCAGGGCAATCTTGGAATCATCAAGGCAGGCAGCACCAATATACCTATAGCTATGGGAGAAATAGGAGCAGTAGCAGGCATTGTCTTTTTGGTTACCTGTCTGTAGCATGCCTTGCACTCAGGTGCTTTTGATATTTTCAACCTTAGAAAATCTCCTGGGATACAACAGGCAGTAGCATAACAATAGGTGGACAGGAGGAGGGGTACCATCACAGAGGTAGGAGGGTAAGGTGCTCCCCATCTCCTTAATTCTCTGGGGAGGGAGGAGGGTGCAGTAGTCCACTGTGTAGGGGCAGTTGTCAGAGGTTTGCTGCCCTCACCACATTTTTTGCCATAAAAAAAATCAGTGGGGGGGTTTTTGCCAACGGCAAAAAAAAAAAGGAGGTGAAATCCCCAGCACCTAGCACCACCACCATCCTGAGTTCAGTACTGCCCAGTTATACCTCTGACAATAGGATCTGGCAATTACCCTTACACTCACTCAAATTAGTTCATGACACCCAGATCTACTCGTCACAGCTGTCCCAGTTCATTTCATTTTTGCACCTTAATTGGCAAACAGTCTCTTAAGAAAAAAACCTGCTGCAGGCATAAGGCATGGAGTCCAGTGCAAGCCAAATTCAATCAATCCTCAAGCCAGCAATCTGGAGGAAACAGGTGTAAGGAATCCAGTGGGATTTTGAGTGCATTGAGGGTTGCTTAGTGGAAAGCACTGTAGAGGCAGGTTAGGGATGGGATTGTTTCCTGGGTTAAAAAGAACAGAAAGCTCTGATCGCTGGCAGTGAAGTACTACTGGCATAGCTTGCTATCATAGATTTCATAGACATCAGGGCTGGAAGGGACCTCGGAAGATCATCGAGTCCAGCCCCCCGCCCAAAGGGCAGGAAGTCAGCTGGGGTCATAGGATCCCAGCAAGATAAGCATCCAGTTTCATCTTGAAGGTGTTCAATGAAGGCGCTTGAACCACCTCCGGTGGCAGGCTGTTCCAGACCTTGGGGGCTCGGACAGTAAAGAAGTTCTTCCTTATGTCCAGCCTGAAACGATCTTGAAGTAGTTTGTGACCATTCGACCTCGTCATCCCTTGGGGCGCTCTGGTGAACAAACGTTCCCCCAGATACTGGTGGTCACCCCTGATAAAACTTATAGGTGGCCATCAGATCACCCCTGAGCCTGCGCTTTTTCAGGCTAAAGAGCCCCAGGGCTCTCAGCCTGTCATCGTAGGGTCTGCTTCCCTGACCTCTGATCATGCACGTGGCTCTTCTCTGGACTCTCTCAAGCTTCTCCACATCCTTTTTGAATTGTGGAGCCCAAAACTGGACACAGTACTCCAGCTGCGGCCTCACTAAGGCCGAGTACAGGGGGAGAATGACGTCCCGGGATTTGCTTGAGAAGCATCTATGGATGCAAGCCATAGATGCTATCGGGCCTCCCCACTGTGGAAGTGGGAGACCTGTGTTATAGACTCTTCTCACATGAAGGGATTTGGATGAGGAAATGGATTGTTTTTATTAGCACAATTTTAACAAAGAAACAGAACCTTCCTAACTTTTCCTGATCCTTACAGGTAGCTGTATATCACTTTGTTATGCCCAGGAAATAAGCATGACATAAACCATGGGATAGGCCAGTCTTTTGGCTAGGTGCACGCTCAATAAATGTCGTGCGAAGTCATATAGACTGCACCCATTTGGCACAGACAGTAACAACTCCGTCTCTGGAGGTATTTGGAGTTAAAATTCCCAAGTCAGCAAATAATAAATGAAGAAAAAAGGAGAAGAACATTTATTTGTCCAGACATTTCAGCAAGTAAATCATTTGCCCTCACCTGCTCATGAATCCAGCTTCTTGCTGCATAGCCTAGAGGAGTGAGGGAAACTTCTGATTAATCAGTCATTATGGTGATACCAGACCACATTTGCTGTCCCTGCAAGAAGTACAGGAGTTGTCTCAGTACAAAAGGGGAAGAGCTCAAACAGTCTAAATATCAAAGAGCAGAGGAAGAAGAAAAGAGCAGGGTTATCTGAGGGGAAGCTGGCATTTTTCTTTCCTTTTATAGAGTGCATTTAATTCACATCAAACAGAACATGGCCTTTGTTCCTAATGGGGCTTCACATTGGTAAATAGAGGCCTCTGCTCACAGAGAGCAGGAGATAAATAGGCAGGGGGCTGTGCCCAAGGATGAGGAGCTATCCCTTGATCACACCCTGCACCCAGCTCTAATTACACCCCTTTCTCAGTGGGCTGCGGCAGTGTGTAGCACAGAGCTGCCCCCTTCCCTCTTTCAAACCCTTTGAAGTCAGGGCTTTAAGAAGTAACTGGGAGGCTGCTCCAGCAGCTTTATGTTCATAATTGCAGAGTTTGCTTTGCAGGAGGGAGACAGGGTTTGAGCCTGTAGTGTTTTGCTTCTGGAAGGAGGGAGCTCTGCTACGAATTACAGTGCTCAGCTCCCCAAAATATGGGCATTAATGTCAAGAGAATTTGAACAATGCAAGCAAATTGCCTCCCACTCAATGAAGGTTAACCACTTACTTGCAGGGCATGGCTTGGCCCCCACAAACACCTCTCCCAGCAATGCACCCGTGTTAGCCTGAAGTGAGGCAGAAGGCAGGGCAGGGTGGCACCTTACAGACCAACTCCTTCAGAGAGGCATTAACTTTCGCAGGTGCCAGCCTACTTTGTCAGATGCTATGAATGGACTTGCAGGTACCCCTGCCCTCTGCAAGTCCACTTGTGGCATCTGACAAAGTAGGATGCTGCCTACGAAAGCTTATGCCTCTCTGAAGGAGTTCGTTTCCAAGATGCTGTCCTGCCCTCCTTCCGTCCAAATACATGGGCTTATTGGTGTGTTCCCAGAGCCGTATCATAAGGTGGAAATCAGTGAGGGGTTCTGCTTAACCTAGCTTCGCCCCGTATTGCACTGCAGAATTACTTCCTGTCATCTGTGTGAGCCCATGTCTCTTTTCAGAGATCTCCATTGAATTTCAGTATGTCCTTTGGGAAGTCCTTCCACCTAACCCAGGAGGTACATAATCCCACCAGAGGAAATGCCTTGCTGGACTTGGTCCTTGCCACAGGCAATGATCTGGTAAGGGATCGAGCAGGTGCTCAACTACCTTGGCATTAGTGACCACCATCTGCTGGAATTTACTATCTGACACAGGGTGGTGAAAGCAAGCAGTAAGGCCAAAGTCCTTGACTTCAGGAGGGCCAACTTCAATGAGCTAAAGAGATTACTAAGAGAGACACTGGGGACTTGGAGCTTCAGTGAGATGGGAGTCCAGGACAGGTGGTTGTTCCTTACGGGGACGATCCTCCGAGCTCAGAGGGAGTCAGTCCTAACACAAACCAAAGGGGGGCAAGAGTGCTAAAAAGCCCAGTAAAGGCATCCAGGAGGGCCTGAGGGCAAAAAAGGTGGCATACAATCAGTGGAAGCAAGGGACAATTACCAAGGAGGATTACACTTCTGTTGCTCGTGATTGCAGGTAGGTGGTGAGAAAGGCCAAGGCAGAGATGGAACTAGGGCTGGCAACCAGAATTAAGGATAGTAAAAAGTCCTTTTTCAAATACATAGGGAGTAAGAAGAAGGCACCAGGTAATGTGGGACCCCTACAGGACAGGCTTGGCAATCTGGTGATTGCAGCAAAGGAAAAAGCTGATCTCTTCAACAAGTTTTTGCCTCCATATTTCTGAGCAGGGACCGGGACAAGTCCTGCACCAGGATTATGGACAGGCTCAGGGGACATGACGCCACGCCTAGGGTCAGGAATGATCTAGTTAGGAAACTCTTGGAGGGGCTGGACGTGTATAAATCAGCAGGTCCGGATGCTCTTCACCCGAGGGTACTGATGGAATTGGCAGAGGTCATAGCAGGGCCCCTGGCACGGCTGTATGAGTGATCATGGTGCTCTGGCCAGGTCCCAGAGGACTGGAAAAGGGCCAACGTGGTCCCCATTTACAAGAAAGAGAGAAAGGAGGACCTGGGTAACTATAGGCCAGTTAGTCTCACCCTGGTCCTTGGGAAGACCTTTGAGAAAATTATCAAGGAACTCATCTGCGGGGGCCCGGCATGGGAGGTAATGCTCAGGGGCGACCAACACAGGTTCATTGCGGGCAGATCCTGCCTGACTAACCTTGTTTCCTTTTACGACCAGGTCACAAAGTCTTTGGATGCGGGCATTAAGGTGGATGTCATCTACCTGGACTTCAAGAAGGCCTTTGACACTGTTTCTCACCCCATCCTCATAAAAAACTAGGCGACTGTGGCACTGATGCCTACACAGTCAGAGGGGTGGCAAATTGGCTCGATGGTTGCACCCAGAGAGTGGTGGTGGACAGGTCATTTTTGACCTGGAGGGATGTCGGCAGTGGAGTTCCCCAGGGCTTGGTCCTTGGGTCTGTGCTATTCAACATCTTTATGAGCAACTTGGAGGTGGGCATGGAAAGCACACTGTCCAAATTTGCTGATGACACAGAGATGTGGGGAGAAGTGGGCACACTGGAGGGGAGGGACAGCATCCAGCTAGATCTAGACAGGTTAGAGGTGGGCAGATGAGAATAGGATGGAGTTCAATGCAGACAAGTGCAAGGTGCTGCATCTAGGGAGAACAAACCAGCAACACACCTATAGGCTGGGGAACACACTTCTCAACAACACTGTGGCTGAAAGGGATCTTGGAGTCATTGTTGACTCCAGGATGGACACGAGCCGCCAATGCGAGGAAGCGGTCAGTAAGGCTAACCGCAACTTGTCATGCATCTACAGATGCATCACAAGCAAGTCCAGGGAGGTTATCCTTCCCCTCTCTGTGGTGCTGGTCAGGCCACAGTTGGAGTACTATGTCCAGTTCTGGGCACCGCACTTCAAGAGGGATGTGGCTAACCTTGAGAGGGTCCAGAGGAGGGCCACTCGCATGGTCAAGGGGCAGCAGGCCAGGCCCTATGAAGATAGACTAAAGGGCCTGAATCTATTCAGCTTCCACAAGAGAAGACTGAGAGGGGATCTGGTGGTCATCTATAAACTCCCCGGGGGGAACCAGCAGAAAATAGGTGAGGCTCTGTTCCCCCGGGAACCACCTGGGATAACAAGGAATAACGGCCACAAATTGATTGAGCGCAGGTTCAGGCTTGATATCAGGTGACATTACTTTACGGTTAGGGCTGCCAGGCTCTGGAATGGGCTCCCAAGGGAGGTGGTGCTCTCCCCTATCTTGGGGGTCTTCAAGAAGAGGTTAGATAGATATCTGGCCAGGGTACTATGATTCCTGCACTTGTTCCTGCCCAGGGCAGGGGGTCAGACTTAATGATTTGTTCAGGTCCCTTCTGACCCTAGAAACTATGAAACTAAGTCATGTGCTAAAGCTCTTCTTGGTGCATCACCTGGCCATCTTCTGTCTCTTGGTTGTTCTGTGAATTTCTGGGTATCCCCTTTTCATTGCATTGCTTTTGCAGAGGCAGATTTGTGCAATGGGTTATAGATCACATGAATGCAGGGGGTCAAGATCACTGGCAATCATGGCGCTTGACCACTTGCCTACACTTTCCTTCCACAGGGAGAAAACAGATTAAGTCAGTGGTAGTGGTGCGTGCTCCCAAAGTCATTGGATTTTCTTATCAAATAAGCTGTGGTTCATGTTCATGCCCCACAGTAAAAAATGCTGCCTTCCAAGAGTGTACACAACTCCATCTTTCTCCCTAGGGCCTTTGTCCAGCCATGTGATGGACAGCGTGACTATGTCCTTCTTCCTGCTGTGGAAGAAGAAGCTGTGGAGAAAAAGCTGCTGCAGAGAAAGAAGCCATTTCATCACAATGTCTAAATACCTTCATGAGGAGAGAATACGCAACTAAAGGGCTCTTTCATTGAGCAGAGAAAAGCTAGATAAGATCCAGGGGCTGAAAATGAACACCAGAAAAATTCAAATGAGAAATAAGGCACCAATTTCGAATAAAAGGTGACTGGGCACTGGAATCAACAGAGGGGAGGGAATATCCCACTTCACCTTCATTATTTTTGAGTCATTGGATTCAGCTTGGGAATAGCTGGGTGAAATTCTCTGACCTGGGATAAGTAGGAGGTCACACTAGAGCAGTGGTGTGCTGGTGCCCAACCTTTTGGCCCTGAAGGGCTGAATGAGTGGCACAAGGTTGGTCTGTGGGCTGGATCCCAAGAGCATATTGGGCCCTGTACCCAGCAAGGCTCAGAGGTTTGGCAGCAGGGGAATGCTAGTTAACACTGGTTGCCATTGCCCCCCTGCCACCAAATTTTCCAACCTGCGGTGGCTCTAAAACCTACAGGGCTAACGTACATAGCTTTCGGGGAGCTCAGACAGGAAGCTTTTGCTTTCCTATGAATGACAGGTGAGGGTGGTCGGACTTGTTTCCAAGGTACCACAAAATACCACCCAGTTTGTCGATATTCAGGACATGGTAGGCAATCTAGTATACTTTCCCTCGAGAAGAGCTAAGGAAGCGACAAGGGTTTGTATCAAGCCAGGCACCGCTGGTTAGGAACCTATGAAATTCAGCACTGCCCATTCTGCTCTGTCCACTGTTACTGCAGTGTCTGAGCAGCTGCTACCCCCGCAGCGACCTCCCGGATGGGCCTCGGGGAGACTGGCTCTTCTCTTCTGGATTGCAGAAACTGCTTGCAATGCAGATTTTTCCTTGGCAGGCTGGCATTGGGAAGGTTGTTCTGATAACAGCAGAAAAAGGGGCGAATTTGATGGAGCTGGATTCAGTTCAGCTCTCTCAGAAGTTCATGTCACAGCTCTGACCGTGGTTTCACAGGCTCTGCCCTGGGCTTTGTGACAACGCGGCATCCAAACAGCAGGCTACAGCTGGCTACAAATCTTGTTGCTGTGCTCCTCAGAACTGTTGTTACAGGCACTGGCTTTAGCAATACAAGTACATGCAATACAAATACATTACCCAGCGACCGCAGTGGAACCTGCAGCCAAAGTCTGGCGACTAGGGACAATGCTACTGCCTTGCCTCCTGCTAATGATAGCTGTCAGGAGAGCTGTGATATTTGCAGGACTGTCCTGGGTTTCCTGGAAAATGTGAATTTAACGAATGCACCACAAAAACCTCCAATGCCTGGGAAAGTCTCAGACCTGAATGTCCTGCCAGCTGTTTGCTTAATGAGAAAAGCCTGAGAGATGTGGAAGGCCTCAGGGACCTGGGGATGAGAAAGCCAGCAGCAGGGGGCCAAGGCACAGTCTTCAGCCAGCGGGTCTTTTCTTGAGCTCTCAGGCTAAGCCTGTGGACCAGTCCCGAGACCACCAGGGAGAAAGGAAAGCTAAGGAGCTTAAGGAGGAAAGCCCCTGACTGACGCAAAGGATAGTCCTGCTCTCTCAGGGACAGGAAGGGAGCATTCCCCCTTTCCACCTCCACGGCTGCTCACTAGTTGGCCTAGTCCAGTGGCCCTCAAGCTCTCAGCACCAGATTCACAAAATGGTCAAAACAAACATCACCTCATGTCCCACCATATCCCACAATGACTACCAAGCATTGTGGGGGGATCCAGGTTATGGGATGGGGGGGGGGGTCTCACCAACAGGCCCATTCAAACACTGAATCCTTAACTGGCACCCACTGACTTGTTGGGTAAGAGGTGAAGCCAGAGGTACTTCACTTTCGCCTCCCCTCTCCTTGCTCACACAGTGTATTGCCATAGGCATCCTGGGTCCTGGCACAGTGAAGGCAGCCCCTGGCCCCCAGTGGTCTCACCTCCCTGCCCAGGGTGGGGAACACAGGTCATACCATGGGGGCAGAAGACATTTGATCCGTGGCCTCCGAGCAGGTGGAGGTCTCAGAGATGGCAAGTATTCTACAAAGGATACCATGTCCCCTTGCAAGAGAGCTCTCTTCACCGGCTCCTTGTTGTGCTATTATGTGGTATATTAACCCCAGGACTGCATGTGAGTCATGGAGCCAGACCCCCACAATGTGCAATCATGAGGGGAAAAGTCCCATGCCATAAGCTTGGCTTGCTGTCACCAATGAGGATTTTGCTAGTTCCAGTATGTTGACCAGGTCCTGAGGTACCCTCAGGTCTTCAAATGCCTCAGAGATTTCCACACTGGACCCACAGGTCTTGGTTTAACCCTTTATTTGTACCTTACATTTGTGGACTTCTGGCTTATGCTGTGTTCTGCGAACAAGTTGGCCCAGGGAAATATAAGACTGTGTGGTGCAAATGAACAGCCCACTACAGCTCCCTGCTCCCTGTCCCATGCCTTGTGACCTCTTTACCCAGAAGCAGCAACAAACACAATCAGTTCCAGCAGGGCACCTTTCCCCAGGCCCTCCTCAGCCCTGTCCTCAAATCCCACCACATTATCCCTGCAACAATACTCCTGGACCTGCTTACCATTAGAGGCTCAGACTCGGCTGCTCTCCTAGGAGCTACTTTCCCCTGCGCTGCAGGGGACTGACTGCCTCTTCTTCTCCAGCTCTGGGCTTATGTAGCCTCTGGCTCTGCCCCCTCTGGCTGCAACAGTTCTGGCCTTAAAGGGGTCTGCATTTTTCCCCTTTCAAACTCACCCTCACACTTTCCACACGGTAATGGGGTTAGGGGTCCTCGTCCCATTACAATGGTCTGGATCTTCACCTCACCAGGGAGAGACCGTGAGACTGCCTCTTGAGCCTGGCAGATAAGGCAGTCCCATGGGAGACCCTGGTTCCCATCCCTGCTCCAAGAAAAGGGATGAAAAAGAGCTATCCCAGAATCCCCAATAGTCCTGTGTCTGAGTCACTCTCCTGGCACCAAGTTAGACAGAAGAGAGCTGTAAGCCCAGGTCTCCCAAGTCCCAGACAAGGGCTCTACCCCACGGGCTTCTGAGTATGATGGAGGGTATGACCTCTCATCCTTGTGGTAGTCGGTGTGGTAGCAGGCTCAGGACTCATATACATGATAGTGGGGGAATGCCAAATTTGCAATACCACCAGGGGTTAGGCATGCTTGAAGGGCCAAGCTGCTTGGGGCTGCCAAGAGTTGGTGCCCTGGGGCTCACTCATCAGCAGAGAAGACACCTACAGGGTAGGCAGCTGTTAAGCATGGATTTTATGAATACCAGCTGCATTTAAGAGTTAGATTTAGGGCAGTTAAAGGGGTCAGTTAGCTGCCTAGTGAATCTAGCCCTTACTTTTATAGGACCCCGCTCCTGTAGCAGGGCTCTGCTCTAATGCTGCTTCACTCTGCCAGAGCAGGGGAAGTTGGCCAGTTGTAGCAATAAGCACCAGTCTGGATCCCACCCAATTGGAGGAGAGGCCAAGGCCAACTATCCTCCTAATCTCTCCATCACAAAGTCAAGCCCTCTGAACCTGAACAGGTAACAGACAGGCAAAATAGACCCAGGAACAGAAAGCAACATATTCAAGTTTAGTGTGTCCAGAAAGGTCAAAGACCTACTGTGGTAGTATCACAGTTAGCGTGATGCACACAAAGAGCACGAAATGGATGCCCCTAGCAAAGCCAAGCTGGCCTGTCTGTGTTAAAAACAGAAATAAGGAGACAGAAAACCCTGCCTGTACTTTGGCTGAAAAACAGCCAGCAAATCCCAATGAAAAATGTCTGTATAAACTGTCTGTGGAGCAGGACTCAAGGATTTCATCAGCAGCACTTCACACACAGCAGTGAAGTAAGTCTTTAATGAGACACATTTGATATCACTTCCAATTTGCTGCCAAACAGGACTGCATAAAGTCCTATTAGTAATGAGTGATAACAAAGAACAGCTGAAGTGGACTAGAGGATGAAATCAGCTGTTACCGAGCCAATTCAGACCTCTGCTGGCCTCGATAAGAGCTCAATTGTGCCATAAAACCAACCAAGTTACTTTTTATATAGGCCCTTAAGATTTGAATCAGGCTGTTAAATGTGAGCACTGCACCATGAGAACAGCTAAGACTCTCAGAGGCAGGAGTGTTTTGAGTTCAAGATGCAATCAAGGGTCCTGGCAGGTATGCCTTGGCACAGACAAGGCAAAACGCTGCACCTCTGAATCCCTTTTTATTAGATGTCTGTGTAGGTCACATCCCACCTGGATCATCTCCACAACTGCTGCGCAGCACAAAGTCACTCCCTGGCCCCTGGAGAACCTGGCTGGGATGCAAGTGATGGTCAGTGGTGCTCTGATTTGGGGAGAAAAGTACTGTGGCTGAATTAAAGACTGCAGCTTTTGGAGACAGTCAAGGGAAAAACCCTAGTCCTGCTCTGCTCCAGAAGTGCTCAGCTGGACCCGTGGGCAGACACAAGCATACACATGGAAAGGCCCTGCAACAAGGAGGCCTCAGGGTTCATGGGCAAGGTAAGATCACTGAGCAAACCTACCCTTGCCTTGTCACAATGCAGTGCCCTACTCAAGGCACCCTCAGAGGATCATACAGAATAGACCTAGGGTGACTGGCAAGGGAAAAGCTTCAGAGAATTGCAAAGGGACTGGGCAGGGAGCATCTGCCTGTTAATGGCTCCTCCTTGCAGAGGTGCAACTGCCAGGGTCTGTGCCCTGAACAACAGTAGCTGTAGGAGTGATGACAGAGGATGGGCTGGGCTGGTTGTGGGAGCAGCTGCTGCCTTCCTTTAATCCCCTCTAAGTGGGTGCCTGGGGCTGGTGCCTCCCATCACCCACCCCTCATTATATTACTGTCTCTTCATGAAGGAGGGAGCCTGCCAGGAAGACTATGGGGCACAGAGAGTGGCACTGCCCACATGGGACTAAGGGCAGACTGCACCTAGGCAATTCCTTCCTTTTGCACCATCTTCCCTGCCCCTCCTTTCCCCCTCCTCACTTTGAATTTCTCCAGTGATTTCTGTCCTTGGGCTTTTCAATCTATTTTTTTTAACAGGACTATCCTGTAGGACAAGATTTCTCCCTGTCTAATTTATGTCAGTCACTGCTGCTTGGGCCAGTTGTGCTAAGTGAGCTCACCAGGATTGATTTATTGACTAAACCTGCAAATGAAGTGAAGGCAGAGACACCTGGTAAAGCAGCAAGAAAGGAAATCATCCTGCCTGATCCTGGCCATGAAAAATAACCTTTTCAGGCAGGTGCTAGGAAAATGAATCCATCACTCAATAGATGGTCTTGAAGCTGCCGAGCACCTGTCCCCAACTGTAACTACCTGCGGGGGTGCTGAATCATATATCAGTGGGATCTAATTGAGTTGTCTCTTTTATCAAGCAAACAATCCTTGTCTACACTAGGGAGATTCTGCAAGCCCATCGCTTCCCAGGGCTTTCTGAGTTCATGAGCTCAAAGGAGTCTCTTTTCTTAAAGAACTTTGGCACGGATTGGGGCATTGCCTTAAACAAATTACTTTGGGTTTTCTTGCCAAAAAATAGTGTTTTGGCAGGTCTAAATCTCATTGTGAACTCAGACTGAACTGGCCAAATGCTTTTGACAGAGGAAAACCTTTTCAGGTGTGACACAAAAGTAGGGTGGGAGTTCTCTTGCCCAGCAGCCTGGTGGTCACAGTACTATCCCAGGTGTGGGGGAGCTGGTTTCAAATCCTTCCCTCTTCCTTGGGGGATCTGAACCCACACATCCAAGAAGAGTGCCCTAACCACTAAGGGATTCTAGGGTGGAGTTTTCTTATGCCCTCCTATTGGTATTATTCTTTCTTTACTGGAATGATTAAAGTTTCCTTGAGCCCAAGCAAGAGAAAGCAACTCTCAATCCTAGTGGTTAGGGCACTCACTGAGAAATAAGACATAATGGTTCTGGGATCTACATTGATCTACATGAAGTATCTTATACAGTAGCTCCTAAAAGAGTGCTTGAGGAAGACCCAGCACCCTAAGGCTTGGCCATAAGCTACTCAGCTGGGATGCAGAAGCCCCACAACCAGATTCGCTCTTTGTCATGTTCAAGTAAGGTATTTGAAACCAGTCTTCCTATCTGCAAGACAAGTGTGCTAAGCACCAGGCTAACAGAGCCTGACTGTGGCTGACTGAATATACACCGCTTCAATCCAGGGTAAACCTGAATATACAGGTGAGTGCCTTGTATACTGGGTTATTAGAAAAATATGTGGCATCAGCAACTCCTCCTTGCTGATTTAGGAGTGGTGCCTGAGCCCACCCCTTTACCTCCATTGCTTTATTTTTGGTACAATGCCCAGCATGGAAAGATTTTTTTTCTTCATGTTTTTCTTTCAATGAGAAAAAAATCTCCACTGACTTTCATTTTGGTTTGGAATTTTTTTCCCCTCAATTTGGCCCCTGAACCAAAACTCCAGTTATTTACATGCTCTTGCTTTGGAGTTGTACATTTTCCCATGGCCCCAGCTTCTCTGTGAAACTAAAAGTATCCACAGAGCTTTCAAGTCCCCAACCTGGCGAAGCAACTGAAGGAAAGGCAAGGACTGACCCCTCCAAGCAATGGTAGCATGACAAAAAGGGTTATTTTAAATTAGATGCACCTAAATCTAAATCAAGGGAAGTAAACTTTTTCCCTTCTATTTGGCACTGGTGTAGCCACATCTGGAGTCCTGTGTCCAGTTTTGGACCCCTACCGCAGAAAGGATGTGGACAAATTGGAGATAGTCCAACAGAGGGCAATGAAAATGGTTTGGGTGTTGGGGTACATGGCTTGTGAGGAGAGACTGAAGGAACTGGGCTTATTTCATCTGGAGAAAAGAAAACTGAGGAGATATTTAATAGCAGCCTTCAACTCCCTGAAGGGTGGTACCAAAGAGGATGGAGCTGGACTGTTCTCAGTGGTGGCAGATGACAGAACAAGGAACAGTGGCCTCAAGTTGCAGCAAGGGAAGTTCAGGTTAGATATTAGGAAAAAAAACTGTCTCATGAGGAGGGTGGTGAAGCACTGGAACAGGTTACTCAGAGAGGCTGTGAACTCTCCATCCTTGGAGGTTTTGAAGACCCAGCTAGACAAAGTTTCAGCTAGGATGATCAAGTTGGGGCTGGTCCTGCTTTGAGAAGGGGATTGGACTAGATGTGATTCCTGAGGACCCTTTCAACCCTCTCTTTTTTATGATTGTATGTTTTTATTAGACAACTTTCCTCAGTTTCAAGAAGATTTTAGTATAGCTGCAAAGTAATTGCTTCATAGTTTCATAGCAGCTAGAGTCAGGAGGGACCTGAACAGATCATCTAGCCTGACCCCCTGCCACAGGCAGGAATGAATGCTAGGTTCACAAGACCCCAGACAGGTGATCATCCAACCTCCTCTTGAATTTGCCCAAGGTAGGGGCAAGGACCACTTCCCTGGGAAGTTGGTTCCAGATTTTGGACACCCTAACTGTAAAATATTGCATTCTGATCTCTAACCTAAAGCTATTCTCCATCAGCTTATTACCACTGTTCCTTGTCACTGCAGGTGGTGCTGAGGAGAAAGGAGCTCTGCCTATTTGCTGTTGATCCCCCTTGATGAGCTTGTAGGCAGCCACCAAGTCCCCCCTCAGCCTCCTCTTGCTGAGGCTGAACAGGTTCAGGTCCTTCAGGCTCTCCTCGTAGGGCCTGTCCTGCTGCCCTCTCACCAAGCAGGTGGCCCTCCTCTGAACCCTCTCCAGGCTGGCCACATCCCTTTTGAAGTGCGGTGCCCAGTACTGGACGCAGTACTCCAACTGCGGCCTAACCAAAGTTGCATAGAAGGGAAGTATCACTTCTCTGGACCGGCTTGAGATGCACCTTTAGATGCATGACAAGGTATGGCTGGCCTTGCTGGCTGCAGTCTGACATTGGCGGCTCATGTTCATCTTGGAGTCAATAATGACTCCAAGATCCCTTTCCACGTCTGTGCTTTCAAAAGGGGAACTCCCCAGCCTGTATGTATGCTGTGGATTCCTTCTCCCAAGGTGCAGCACCCTGCATTTGTCTACATTGATCCCAAGGTGCAGCACCCTGCATTTGTCTATGTTGACACCCTGTACTTGCTCTAGGATCACTTGCAAATAACTGTTGTTGGGAATGCAGGGGTCAGCTCCCTTAGTTTGGGTGGTCTGTGTGTGCCATCTCTGCTGCTGCTACAGCCAGTGTGTGAAGACCTCATTGTTACAGAAAGAATAACCACAGACCCAGTTCACATGAAAAAGCTTGGCCAGATATACTGCCTACAAAGCAACTGAAGACTAATACACATGACCAGCTGGTACATAGTGTTGGCCAGGATACATGCAGTAAGGCACAGGGGTAGCTCACAGGTGCATCCACCAAACCTAGTACAAAGTGGGATTCCCAGACCTTTTTTTACACACTGATCAGAACACCTTCATGTATGCAACATGAAAATCCTAGCTCTTGCCAAACACTAAAACATCTTTCAGTGACATCAGACACATCCTAGTTCTCACCTGACGTTGCAACCTTTCTACTGAGTATGAACACATGTTTAATAGGTTGTCCTGAACTTTATTTTGGTGTCCTGTCTAGTCTTACCAATCCCTCTTTATCTGGTGGCTTTGTGAACCTACATAGCCTAACTTTCCAAGTGCCTTGTAATCTACGTCTCTGTAAGCAATGTGGTAGTACCTAAACCCATTTTCAGTAATGAGGTCAGTGCTTTTAGTAGAGCCTTTTTGTGAGTTTTATATGTACTGATCAATGGTTGTATTAATCCATAATCCAGAGAGGCCTACATTGCTCTCCTTTCTGTCTTTGTTAAGGGGAGAATGTCTTCCCATCATTCTGGAAAAGCATAATGTATAGATAGAAGATGATCCAGTGGGCCATTCAGTTATACCCATCCCTACTATCATGCTCCTTTTCTGTCTGCCTTTGGTCTGCATGTTCCCTCATACAACCATACAGTTTTCTTCCAATTTATTTTTAGTTCCTTGGAATGGGCCTGAGAATGTTAGGTTATTAGTATTTTCATACTGCTTGAAGAGTGGGAACATGCTGCATATACTGTGGTATTGTGTAGTAGGCGTCATTAGTGGTTATACATAGTATGCTGAGATAAGAAATAGCATTGCTAAGCAAAATAAAAAAGTGATGTTTATGCAAATACAGAAAAAAACATACAGGTGTGTCTGAGACCAGGAGACGTAATAAAGCAGAAGGTTACTATATTGCTACATCATATGACTGCTGCATTGTTATATTGGTTATTTCTGACAAACTACTAATTAAGCATCCAGGTGAGGTTCTAGTTAACCATGGTGGCTAAGAGAGATTCCCCTAGTCTGGCATCCCTCCAGAAGAAGTCTCCAGCATTGGCATAAAGAAGTCTCCAGTATCAGCATAGTCCCACCTGCAATCACCCCACCAGTGCAATGTGTGATACTGATCTTAGTCCCAGTTTTAAATGATCGCTTCTTCCCCATGTACTGCTGCCATTGTTTTCCTTTTGATGCCTGCCCACTGCAATCCTGTGTGTAATGGATCACAGCCGTTCCTTGCAGGCATATCAGCTCAGCTAATTCTGGCACATTCAGGCACCTTCAGGGGACAAGTGAACTTCACCCATCTAAATCTGTCCTCTTATACTCATGTATAGTGGTCCCTTACCAGTCTAACTATTTAAAGAACTGTACTTTCAGAAAGCATAGGATAATGATATGCACAGAATATACTAATAGCTGTTTGGTAAATGTTAGCAGCATTATCTATAGTACAAACAGCATGTTTTATCTATCATCTAATCTTACGGCATTGCTGACTGCCCCTTTCTGTGGTCGCTGGAACTCGGCCCTTGCATGTCAGAGGCACATGCAGCATCCTAACAGCATTGGAACAATCATTGTCACTATTTGTACCATCAGAAGTATTATACTAACTGATATGAATATGGGATGTAGGTAAACATTCTCTTGGATTGCCCCTCCTCCAATGCGTTGCACCTCGTTCTGTGCCTCTTGACTCTGTCGCTGAATTGGATCAGCCACAGGGACTAATGTCTCTTTCATGCATGTCATAAAATCCTGTATTTTTAAATCCAATCCTGTAATAGGTGCAAACAAAGGAATCGGCAAGTTCTGTAGTGTCCTATTAGGGGAAGCAATGATCTCAGAAAGAGGGCTTCCCCTGCTTGTTGACAAAAATACAATTGTAGCCCTGATCTAGATAGGCCAGTGATGTTCACACAAATCCTTCTCAATTGCCTGGCTGGGTTTGTCCCTGTAGTATGTAATGGGTGTACCCCATACACTACATTCATGGGAGACAAAAATTCACAGAATCAGAGAGAACTGAGGCTGGAAGGGACTTCCAGAGGTCACGTCTAGTCCAATCTCCTGCCTGAGGCAGGATCATCCCTATCCAAACCATGCCAGACAAACCATAATCTAAACTCTACCTAAGACTATCGTCATGCCTAACATAGCACAGACCTAGCACCTAAACCTGCCACAGGCAGAGCAGAGGAACCACGGCAGCCAGTGTCCTACTTCTGTAAAAAGTTGTCAAAATATGCTCAAGAGATCCCAGGTAGGGAGCCATGCCCCTGCTACAGAGAAAGGCAAAGACCTCCCCCCCGTCCATATCAATCTGACCATGGGATAAAATTCCTTCCTGACCCCAAACATAGCAATTGGTCTGACCCTGACAGAAGAGGCAAGACCCTTAGCCAGGAACCTCCAGCTTTAGTCCTAGCAGGAGCACTGGCACAGCCCAGTCAAAGTCCTCAGTCTTGGCTGTAGACAACACCCAGTGCTTCTGGGAAGGCTTAAAAACACCCTGACACATGTAGTGAAAAAGGAAGGGGGAGAGGGAGTACAGGAGAAAAAAGCAAGGCCTAGAAGACTGGGAAATCCCCATGGTAGAACATGGGTATCTCTGTCCAACCTCTTCTTGAATACCTCCAGTGATGGTGAGTCCACAATTCCCCTAGGTGTCTATTCTACTACCTCACTATTTTCACAGTGAAAACGTTTTTCTGGATATCCAATCTAAACTGACTTTGCTGCATTTTCAATGTCCCTCCTCTACAGCAAAAGAGAAAAAGTGCTTTCCCTCTTCTTTACAGCAGCCCTTCAGGTATTTGAAGACTGCTACCATGTCCCCTCTTAAGTGACTTTTTTGCAAGCTGAACGTGCCCAGCTACTTCAGCCTCTCCTCAGATGACTTGCCTTCCAAGCCCTTGATCATCTTTGTTGCCTGCCTCTGAATCCTTTTTGTTGAGCCATATAACTAAGTGTGAATTATGCTCAATTCAGTCCAAGTCCATGATAAGACAAAGGTACAAAACAGGTTTCTCCACTGGGTCCCACCTTCTTTACATACCTTGTTTTGCATTTTTAAATTAATTTGGTCCCAATCGTATGGTGCTGATGACAGTGCTCTAGCATCTAGTAGGTCTGGAGTTCAGCCCAAGCTTTCCAAATAATAGTATATGTGCTATTTAACCAGTAGGTGTCAGCCAAACCATCTGCTGTATCTGGCTGCACTAAGATAAAGAATCAGCAAATGCAGGCCAGGATCGTTGCTTGCAATACAAGAATAACAATTGTCTCTCTCTGTTCTTATATCTAAATAAGCTAAAGCTAGAGCTACATTATGATTAACAATATGCATGATAGATGGGAAAGTAGATGAAGTATATGTATTTAAATTCGGATTGAATCATACAAAATGAGGGTTGGAAGAGACCTCGGGAGGTCACATCTAGTCCAACCCCCTGCTCAAGGCAGGACCATCCCCAACCAGATCATCCTAGCTAAGGCTTTGTCTAGCCAGGCTCTGAAAACCTCCAAGGATGGAATGTCCACCATCTTTAGTTTTAGGTGGACACTCTTCCCCTCTTCATCAGGTGGATCCCATCTCTTCCCAGAAATCCTTCTTCTTGGAACATCATCCCATGGTCAAAGAAGCCAAAGCCCTGATGGTGACACCACCTGCGCAGCCAGGTATTGATCTGCAGGATGCACCTGTTCTGGAGAGAGGGCACTCAACACAAGAGCATGTTTCAGGTATCTCAGTGTACTCGAGGTTTCTAAAGAGCAGTTTTGATTGCCAAAGTGATGGTGGAATGTTATCCACTTACTAGGCAGCTGAGCAGAAGTGGCTCACACATGGTTTAAGCTTTTATACATTCCCAGTTATATGGCATGTTTCCACTGGGGCTGAGCATTTGCATCCATCCGAGACACCGACAGTCTCAGCTGGTCTATAATTGGATGTGGACTGTCACCTTTCCTTAGAGAACTTTCTCATAGGTATGGGGAAAGTTTTAGCCATTGCCCCATTATCACCTACTTGCCATTGTTGAGTGTCAGTGTTTTCATTAACTGCTTGATCCACTTCTTGCTGCTCCACAACCTGTCGTACTGTGGCCAGTCCTTGGCCTAACCGGCATTTTAAACTGTTCATTTGAATTGTTTTCCAATCAGGGGAAGAGAAGGGTCTCCCAGCTGGGCACAGGTCTTCCAAGTAGTTCTCCATATGGACTGAACCTTGTTATACAGTTGGGTCAGCAATGAGTTCTCACCACTACCCAAGGAAGGACCATGTCCCAGTTCATTGCACCTTTAGACAATTCAAACTTTGACGCTTTCTTCATTCTGTCCATCTTTCCTCCTGCCTGGTGGTGACATGGAGTGTGTAGTGAGAACAGCCCGGGTGCCCGTATCACAGTATACCTGTCAGATAAATGCCAGTCTGTTATCAGAGTCAATGCTATGGGGTAAGCCCCATCTGGAAAAGCCTCTGTCCATTGACTGAAGCTGTCCACAGTCAAACAACCATCTGTTCTGTGTAGGGGGAGTGGGTAACGGGTCCACAAAATCTAATTATGGTCACTGAAGCAACACTTTAAGAGCCTGGTGCATTAACTCAGCTCTCCTTCTTCAGGGTCCTGTCACACACACATCAATCCCTTGTAAAATGTGTGTCTCCCTTGTCTCAGGCCACTGTCCTACCTTCCTAAGCCTTTTTATAGCCACTTCTAACTCAGGGTGTCCTCCAAGTGACTCATTTACCCAGTTCAATACCAGGTGCTGTATCTGTGATGGGATTACCAGAACTTGGTCATTCTCTGACTTTTCCCTGGTTTAGTGGAACGCCACTGATCTATGAGGGGCGCTTTAAAACCTACTCTTCCAACAGATCATCTCCCTTGCAATATCTGTCACACCTGAAATCCTTCCTGCTTTTCTTTGTCTATCTTAGGTCTGCTCCTTGCATGAGCATAGGTGGCTGCAGCCACTGGTGTGCCTTCATCCAAGGGGCTGACAATTGCAGCTTCTTTGGCTATTTTTAGTCACCCACTAATGGAGACAGATCACAAGACCCTTGGACACATCATCTGAATCAGCAACAACAGACTGTTTCCCTCTCAGCATTTTGAACACTTCCATGACTGCTGCCACATCAGTCACCTAAGTTCCACCTGCTCCCACCCAAACTGGAGCAAATGCTGCACCCGCCTGTCTCTTGTGCATGTGCCCCAGGGAACCTTGTAACTGTCTTTCCTCCTGTGCAGCATGAACTCCTGTCCACAAACCAATGGCTCTCCCAACATTTGCTGTTGTGGCACTGCTTAAAAAACAGAGTGCATCCTTGCTTCCACCTGGGGTTCACAGGCATGATCCTGACCTCTCCTGTACGGTCTGGTATTCTAGGACAAGTTTGTTTGTAGCTTCCCAGTTTACCTTCTGGAGCTGTTAAGGCTCTGCTATAGTATGCAATTGGTTGTTCCCCTGCCCCAGTATCTTGTGGTATCATGCTGGTGATACAGATATTTGATACAGTGGGATAAGCAATAAAGGGAAAATCATTGCTTAGAGCTGCTGGGGTGGGAGCCTCCAGCAAAGCTCTTTGCAGTTTCCCATGCCTCAGTTGCTATCTCTGTTCACATTCACTGAGGTCTCTTAAGAACCTCATAGTAGGGTCCTGCCTTATCTATGCATCTTTCAGTAGATTCTCGACAACAATGTGCAAGCCCTAGAAATGACCATGAGGATTTAGCATCTGCTGGTGCTGGTCATTTCACAACATCCTCTACTCTTCCCCTAGAGACTGACCTCCCTGGGCTAAGCCTGATTTCCATATCCTGCACTTGTCTCCACTTGATCTGTGACTTTGAGAGGTTGAGCTTTATATTGCCCTTCTGACAGCATTGCAAAAGGCCTGTGCAGTAATTCCTCATGCTCCTCTGTTGTTTTACTCACCACCAGAATATCATCCACCTACTACTTTCTTCTGCCCGCCTGCAACACGCCTTCTTGCATTTTCCTCACTGCCATGTGAAATATTTTTGGGGAATCACAATAACTTAGAGGCAAAACAGTCCAACAATACTGAGTCCCTTGGACATCTAAAGCTGTATGGTACTAAGACACAGGACAAAAGTCAAAAACTGTTCCTGCTGTGAAAACCAAAAACCATTTCATTTCAGGAGAAACCATGTCCAACAGTTACGGAGAAGCTGCTACCACCAGTGCCCCTTGCTTAGCAGTCTTGTTTAACCACTATAGGCAATCGTCAGCCTCCAGATTCTAGCTGGCTTTTCTACAGGCCAGCCTGATGTGACGTGAGGTGAGCAATGCCAAATCAATCCTTGCTTTTCTAATGCCTCTATGACCGGTCTCAAGGGGTCTTTCACCTCCTATGGTATAAGATACTGCTTAATGAGGGGGGGCATACTCCCTTCCCAGGTAAATAGTGTCTGCATTTTCTCAGCGGCTAATGAATCACTAACCCAGACATCTGTTATCTCACTCTGCCAAACATCCCAACCTTCATCAAGGGGAGATGGTTGTTTCTATTTTACTACCTTCACAGCCTGCATCACTAGTGCCACGGGAAGTACTCTTCTCTTGCATTCAGAATCTGTCAGAGGTGCATATATGGGAAGTCCATAACCATTCCAAGTTTTCTCAAGGTGTCTGCTCTGATCAAATTGTTCTTTCCTTTAATGAAACTCTGTTCACCAGTGGTGTAAGAGCCAAATCAAAGTGGAAGTCTCTTCACCTTGTAGGTCTGTCTAACACCCAAGATTCCCTGTACTGTCACTGTGTCTACTCCTGGGTAAGCACTCAATTCATCCACAGCCACTGCAGATTCCTTTCCCATATCCAATACAAAAAATCAATGAGCCTGTCTCCAACTCAAATGCAAACTTGGGGGTGTTCCAAACATCCAACTGCATGGGCTGGTGAAAATTCATTCTGAGGTTTGGAGAGGGCTAGTCTATGCTGTCAGATGGTTTGCAACAGGCTTTTAAGCCCAGAGGCAAAACCAGCAACTAACTCACACAACTGCCTCTACCTCTTTTAGCCACTCAGCTATAGGCATATCCGAACTATTTCCACATCAAATCCCCATGAACTCCTAAACACTGTGGCAAGAAAAGGTTTTTAAGAACCGTTGGTTCTACGTCCTATTCCTTTATCAAGCCAAAGAAGGGTGTCACCTTGTTGTTTAAATCCATAAGGCTCTTAGCATAAAATCTGAGCAGAATATGGGGCAGCCATCTCCAAGAGTCCCCTTAAATGTTTCTGAGCTGCCTGTTTCATCATCTGGGTGAGACCGTCCTCAAACCCTTGAGCGTGGCTGTTCAAGAGTTCTAGGAGCACCCAAAAGAATAAAGGCTCTTCCTCCAAAATACAGCCCACTGACTATAATGCGCTTGCACATTTGCGTGTCCAGGCCAGAAAACTGTTGAAGTTTTGTGATAGGGGAAGTCTCATGGCACTTGAGAAATCTGCTATTTTACTGATAATCATTCAGCTGAGTTATGGCAGCAAGCTACTCTCTCCACTCGTATTGATCGCTAGCAGGGAGGCTGAGACCATGCATAGTGGTGTAGTTAGTCTTAATTCCTAGGCTTTAATGCAGCTACTCCTGACACAACTTTTCTTACTTCTGTCCTTGTCTCCCCACTGTTCTTTTTACATTCATACAGACCTATCTTTTTCTGCTACGCAGAGAGGTCATACCTCATCAAACTTGGTGGGGATTGGAAGGGAGAGGAGGAAATGGGTCCCTAGTTATCTGCCATTGCAGATTACAACCCTATGAGGAGGAAGTTTGTCACTTACCAAGTTAGCTGTCAGAGTCACCAGTGTTGTTGGGAGATGGTCACTACTGTCGGGCCGCCTTAATTTGGGTGATGTGTCTTCACGCCATGTGAGGATGCTGCCTGTGCTGCTGTTGCTACTGTAGACAGCATGTATCCCATAAAGACCTTGTTATTACAGGCCTGATTCAAGGGACCAAAGCTCAGCCAGATTTATTGCCTACAAAGCACCTCAACACTAACATGTATGACCAACCAGTACACGATGTTGGCGGTGAAGTACAGGCATAGTTCACACATACCTCCCCCGCCCCCATGCCTAGGTCAACATGTCAAGAGTTCCCAGACCCTTTTTTATCCACCAGTCGGAACAACTTCATGTTTTCAGAGGACACATCCTAGTTCTCACCAAATACTAAAGCATCTTTCAGTGACATCATATGCATCCTAGCTCTTACCCGATGCTGCAACCTTCTTATCAAATAGGAAAACAGGTTTGCCATGTCATCCTGAGCCTTATTTTGATGTCCCATCTGGTCTTATCAATCCCCCTTTATCTGGTGGCCTTGTGAGGAGTCTACATAGCCTGATTTTCCCAGTGGTTCCCAATCTATGTAAGCAATGTGGTCATGACTAGTTCCACTCTCAGTGAGGCCTACTGTGGTTGAGGCTTTTAGCAGAGCCTTTGGCCCCTGTTACACTATATATTATACTATACATATTTTGCTATACTATATATGCAGTTAACTGGTTATGCAATTAACTTGTTAAGCACACAATATATTAAAAAATGCAAAGTAAGACTGGTCACTTGTGCAAAGTAATTATCACATAAATAACTGGTTAATTGTGCAATAAATTTAGACCAGCCACACATGCAAGGTAATTATCACATCATAAAAATGTCTCTCCAGCTATAAAAAGTGTAACAACTCTATAGCTGGTTTCTATCCAGCTTTCATTTGAACATGTAGCAGGGCCCTTTGTGTGAGCTGTATGTGCCAATCAATGGTTGTATTAATCCATACTCCAGCAAGGCCTATGGTAACCACGTTTCTATGCAGCGTTACAAGGGAGAATGGGTGTGAAGGTTGTAGCCACCCACAAACACCTTGTCTTAGTTTCCGTAGCTGTTATGATGGAGTCTGGGTGATATTTTGCTGAAGCTGGCAGGTGTGGCAGCTGTCCTTCAGGGTAATGTAGAACCAGTTGAGCTCATTTTTGAACCAAGATTGCTGAAACACTAGGAGCCACTGCCTTAAAATACAGGCTGCATGCATGGCCAGTTAAAAACTGAGCTACATGACCAAGTATAGCTCAATATTGTTTGACGGAGGCTTGCCTGCGTGTAAGGAGAAGCATTTAGAAAAGAATCCAAGAGAAACATCCCAAACTGAAGCACTGTCTGTAAACCTAGCCCTGAGAGAAAGCCAAGAGAGGGAGTTCTCTGGGCAGAGCTAGAATGACACAAAGAAATAAGCCTCTGCTGTTTGGTATTTACTGCATTCAAGGGAAAGGCATTTTGTACATTTTTCATAAATAAAGAGGACCACATCAAAGAAGCACTGAAGTCCATCATCAATTTTTCCTCCTGACAGCAGCCACTTATGAGACCCGAAACACTAGCTATCTGCTCAAGCCAAAAAGGTATGCAGTACTTTGCGCCATTGCGATTTGGGAAGGAATCAATAAGCCAGAGTTTGAGATTTTCGGGTATCCACGATGTCCTCTTGCCACTGCCCATGTCACTATGGCATCTTGGCCAGCTAGGCATGTAGATGCTGAACAGCCTCCCTGCAGGTAGGGCTGCCATGCAGAACTTTTTCTCCTCTGTGGGCCTGGCTGTGAACTGAAGGGTCCCAGGTGCTCCGAACTTGCTTCCGCACAGTGGGGAGGTCTTGTCAGAGAGGTTGTGCTGCAACCTTTAGGATTTTTCTGCGTGTGGATTTGTCGTGACGGGCCCTACTGTGCTTCCAAGAGCTGCCCTGAGTGGTCACCTGCTCAGCTGCCAGGGCAATAGGCTGGCACTCAGCCTCTCTGCAAACTTGGTTCCATCTCAACTCCCCAGAGGTGTGGACTCCTCCCAGTACACGGGGGTTGGTGCCAACCACACTTATATTTCTTTGCTGCCTGCGACTTTGGTTAGGAAGTGGAAGAGCTGACAGATTAGGGATAGAAAACAGAGGTGTTGCTAACAAGTTTTGGCCCCAGGCACCGCCCTCCTTTCCATGCCCTTAGAGGATGGGGGGGTTAGCCAGGCTTTTCTGCCCCAGGGACTCGCAGATCTCAGCTGCTGCAACATTGCTGTCTGCCCACTCTCAGCTGCTGCTCTGGTGTCCCCAGCTCCCCACCCTCCTATGGCCAGGGCACGGGGCTGCTACTGCCCTGCACCTACTGCTGTAGGAAAGACCCCCCAGGAGACCGCCACTATAGCACCCCCTGAAGTCGGCACCTGGGGCCAATACCCTGCTCGCCCGCCCATAGTTCTGCTACTGTATGAGTTGCAGGTACCGGCTGATGAAAGGTGCTCACGGCAAGGGAATCCCAGGCTCTTTTATCACAGGCCACATGCTGGGGAAAACCCTGCCTACCTCCCACGAGGCTCCAAGCCCTTGGTTCTCTTCCACAAGCCCTGAGGAAGCAAGAGTTGACTCCAGAAATAATTGCTGCACTCAGCTATAAAACAGCACTTTCATGTGAATCAAGACAAAGCCTCATATCAGTACAAAGGACCGTTCAGGGGCCCCAGTAGGGAGCCACACAGCACGATGTGCAGAGCCCCTGAGGCCAAGATCTACAGGGGGACACTCTCTAGCATGATTAAGATGCCAAATGCAGTGCAGTCCTGATCCCTGACCAGGGCTCCCAGGCACAGTGATGAGTGGGGGTGAGCTCAGTGTGGAAGATCCCTGTCTGCGCTTTGTTGCCTAATGTCTGCTCCCATGGTCAGCACGGTGATCAGCTCTGCCATGCTCCATCACAGCAGATGCTCACTTAGCCTTGCCTTCAGGCTATGCTTGGGTTTGTCCCTCCACCAAGGAGGTTCTAGCTGAACTAGGACCCAAGGCTTCTTGCCCAAGCTGCTCCAACTGTCAGCCATGTGTCAGATCCACATAGCAACTGTGTCTGTCAAGTGAAGGTCAAAAGCATAATCTGTCAGTAGCTGGTGGGGTAGAAATGGAGCCAAACAGGAATTAATTACAGCCCCTGCAAACCCATCTCTTCCAAGAGAGGCCCCACCTCTACTCCAAGAAGGTACTGAAATATATTTCTAATAAAGGAAGCCAGCAGTCTAGAGAGCTTTGGCCAAGTGAAGCCTTGTCTTCCAGTCCATTGCCCATTCCCTTGGCTTTCTCCTTTCTTGTCTTATCTTCATTTGGATCAGAAAGTCACCAGGACAATGCCCATGGATTTTGCCACTGACTTCAGTGGAGCGAAGATTTTACTCTATTGGCCTCTGGGTGCTATGTAAAAGCAAGAAGGTGCCATGATGAAAGAGGAAGCCCAGGGATGTTGCAAGGCAAGTTAATTGAAAACTTTCAGTCAAATGTGTTTCTGATGGAAAACAGATTGTCAGTGAAGCAAAAGTGATAGAATTAATTTGCTTAAAAATATGCAGACTTTTGTCCAAAAAGAGTAAAAAAAAAAATGAACCTCTACACCCTCCCCACAAAGAAAAAACTTTCACAAATGTCATTTTGTTGAAGATGACTAAGGCTATGTTATCTCCATCCTTGGAAGTTTTCAAGCAGGTTTGATAGACATTTGGCTGAGATGGTTGTCAGAATTGATCCTTGAACAGGGGGATGGACTAGATGATCTTGTGAGGTGCCTTCCAGCCCTGCTTTTCTGTGATTTTGTGACTCAATATTTTGGATAGACAAGCACCTGTTCTAGATGTCTTAGTCAGGGATGATCCTGCCTTGAGCAGGGGATTGGACTAGAAGATCTCCTGGGGGCCCTTCCAGCCCTACTCTTCTATGGTTCTGTGATTCTCCAATTCTAAGATGCATAAACTTTAAGGCCAGAAGAGGCCAGAAAACCATCTACTCTGACCTACAAGGTGTTAAGAGGCAAAAGAAATTCACTCAGTCACATGTGGTGCTGCATAACTTGTGTTGGCTGAAGCAGATCCTCCGGCAAGGCAGATATCCAGTCTGGACCTGAAGGCAGCAAGAGGAGAGAAAAGCCACCATTTCCCTTAGTGGTTTATTCTGAGGGCTTAATGCCCATTTTAACCGTATGATTAGAAACAGAGTCCTACAGGAGTCCTGTATAAAGGACTCCTCATTTCTCATTTGAATTTGCTTTAACCAATTAAAAAATAATTAAACAAAACTGAAGAACCCTTTTGCTTTTGTCAAAATTGGTCCTGGGGAAGAAATGTCTTTCCCCTACAAACCAGCTGTGCCAGAAGAGGGACAGGCAGAGTAGATCTACCTGGATGAATGTGCTGCCTCAATGGATTCTCTCATCAGAGGCTGAGAACAGGGTGACATGGAAAAGCAGCCTGCTCCCCCAGCGAGCAGGCTCAGTCCCCACCTCTGACACTGGCTGTGTAGGGTCACCAATGCCAGAATGGCTGTGTAACCTGGGCGGTACGCCAAGAGGTACCCCCTCTCCAATTGAAGGGATCAAAGCAGGTGCACAAGCGCTGTGGGAGGTGTAGGGACTCTCCTCCCCATATAGAGCAGAGCCAGACCACCAATGGGGGCTTAACCATATATCTTTTAATGAGAGAACAGTACTGGGAACATAACCAGTATAAACCCAGGGGTATAAGGAACACTACAGTGCCCCAAGAGGGCAGGATTCAACAAAGGTTAGACACTTACAATAACAGACATAATCATCCAGTTGACAAAAGACAGGGTTAACCAAAATATAAAACACAAACAGCAGAACAAATAATACTGGTTGGTGAAATATAAAAGGCACAAAATACAAAATGTCAAATAATAAGAAATATAGGGCCTAGGTACCTGGAAGGGGGGAAAAGAGGGAAAACACACTGACCCCTTCCCACTGTAACAAGGATTTTCTCACTGTTACTTCACCCACCCTATAATTCATCCCAGCTGGGACTTGAACTCAAGTTTCCCACATGGTGGGCAGAAGCTCTACTACACAGCCACCAGTGCCAGTTCTATGTTACAGTGCTAGGGATCTTGGCCTTTCTGAAGCCCCGGCCTCACATTGAGCTGCCTGGCCTCTTATTGGAGGTGCTGGAAGCAGAGCTGGGAACCTCTCAGGTCACTGCTCAGATCCTTACTGGATCTGGGGAGCCTCTCCTGCTGGCCACACGCCGCGCTGCTGAGGCTCCAACTGCTGCCTACAGGTCCCACTCCTTCAGGCTCTTCTGGGACAACTGCTCCCGCCTCACTGGCCCAGCTCTTTGCCAGCTCTTTGAACCTCCTTCCTTGTGGTTCCTCGCTGGTCTCCCCTGCGTCAGCCAGGCTACCCCTTTTATCCCCCTCCAGGTGACCCAAGGGGCCAATCAGGGGACACAGAGGGTGAGTCTCTGGGGCCTGATTGGTGAGGAAAGGGAATCCCAAGTCCTCCAATCATCTTTTACCCTTTCAAAACCCCTGGGCTAAATCACTGCCAACTAGCCCATCACAGCTGCCTCCATATGGTCAACCTGGTTAGACACCAGCCGTCCAGGCTGAGAGGACAGCCCATTATCCCTGCTGCCATCATTCCTGTCCGGATCTTGGCCAGGGCCTGTAACTATTTCAACGAAAGCAGAGCTGAAACGAAGTGCCCATCACCCATGCTATGATATATGTTTGGCAGGTAAATGGCCCATAAATTTTTTGTGGATGCTTTATATTGTGCATGCCTGAATACCAGATCTCCCCCCATTTATATATCCTTCAGCACTACAATTACTGGCATTTGCATTCTGTCTCTTAAGGGGGTTTTCAAAGGGATGCCTGCCAGGTGGCTCCCATATATAGGACTCCTACAGGGTGTTCCCTGCTATTAGCTGCTGTTTTAACAAAGGCCGGGGAGACTGTGAGGGAAATGTGGTTCATTCAGTTCTAGGGACTGAAGTCAGGCTTGGCTTGGGTCCAGCTGTGCTCCTGCCAGCCTGCAACCTGCCCCTCACAGCCAGCCACCTCCCAGCTAACAGGCTTCTTCCCCACAGCCTCACCTTCACGCAGGCCCCCATACCTGTGTGCAGCAGGTGCCAGTGCTGCTGCACCAGAAGCATCCCTTTTGGCATAGCTGTACCAGCCTGGGGGCTGCAGCAGGAGTGAGGCCCTCACGGGATCCCTTTGCCTGAATGCATGAAGGTCAAACATCCGGCTGAGCTGGCACAGAGCATCAGGCCAGTCTGGTTAAGGATGCCAAGCCCTGCACCCAATGGAAACAACATGGGCAGCCTCATGTTCGGCAACTTTGGATTCCCCAACCTGAGCAACAGGGTGCTTTGGCGCTGCTTTGGGGCAGCTGAGCAGGTGGGGCACAAGGGACAGGTCAGCCTCCCAGCTGGGGCAGCGCAGGCCCACCAAGCACAAGATCCTACCCGGCTCCTCTTCTCCCCTCTTCAATTCATCACCATCCTCTTAAACACCCTATGCGATTGGCAACTAGGAGCCTCCATAATGGACCAGGCCCTGCTCATACAGACCACTGTACAAACCCAGAACAAAAGCATCATCAGTATTTCTGTGCCAACGCACAGCATTTCTCATCTTTTTCCAATGCTAAAGGAAACCCCAGGTCGGATGTGTTTTCCAAAGTTCAAATTCATTTGAGCGCATAATATCCACCATTGCATTATAAGCACTGGTGGCAGTCGGGGCATTTAGCATAATAGTTTCTATCCCATGAGCTGAGGCAGGTTTATTTACATCTCTGTGTGTGAAAATGGGCCAAAGCTACACTTCTGAGCCTCAACAAGGAGCTGGCCATTGAGAGAGAAGCTAGTGTCTTCAGCTGATGGCAGAGTGCTAAATATTTCAGTTCAAAAAGTGACAGGCATTTTTCTGGTGCTCTCAAAACTCCTTCTTCCCCCAGGCCTACCCCAGTACAGCCCTTGCCCCTGTGGTTGTAACCTAGAGAAACACTGCTCTTTTTCCCCTCAAGCTGAGTGGCAGTAAAGAATTGCTTTTGACCAATGAGCAGGCATCCTGGCTTTCTCTGATAAAATCCCCAATTTTCAGGTTAAAAAAAATAACCCAAAATCCACATTTTTCCATGATCAAAATGAAACAGCACTGTGTGTACACACACACACACACACACACACACACAGTGCTGTTTCATTTTTATGTATGTATGTATGTATTAGTGACATCTCATTTTAATCACAGAAAAATGTGGGTTTTGGGTTACTTTTTTTAACCTGAAAATCAAGAAAAAAATCCTCATCAGAGAAAACCAGGATCCCTGCTGATGAGGCCTTTTAAATGCAACCTATGGGCCTTCAGAGCCTTTATAATATCCCCCCTGCTTTCTCTGAAGAGAAAAATAGAGGACATAAAGGCATTGGGTTTCGTATCGACAGAGGACAGAGTAGCAGAAAACCAGAAAGTCCTCTATGATGGCCACCCTACCTGACACATCTTGAGGGATTTAATTAATCAGGATGTGCCCAGAGCCTTGAAGGAGGCGTTTTCTTTGGGCCACTTGGCTTCTCTTTGGCCCTGTCCAGGCCCTGATCCTGACCCTCTTAGCCAGGGCCTGATTTGCAATAGCTGCTCCCCTCAGCCCTGGCCCCACTCGGTCTGGCCCCAGCTCTCTGGTAGCAGCAGCACAGCTGGGAATCGAACTCCACAGTAGGGCTCTGGCTCTCCAGGGTCCCCTGCATAAAGGGCTTAAATCCCCTTGCTCCCTTTCTCTTGCTCAGAGTGTGACCCCTCACCTTCAACTGGGTGCTTAATGGCACCTGCACAGCAACACCATCTACCCTCACAGTCACTGCCAGGCCTCGGGGTGTCCATTACAAGACAATAAGGAAAAGATCCCCACTGAAGGGGCTTCCCCTGCTTAGGGTGATGGACACAGCCTTTACTCTGGGCTTCGCCCCACGAGCCAGCTGCTTAAACCACCCAGAAGCAAAAAGGGAAAACAGCAACAAAACTCACTCCCCTTCTGGGGCTACTTGCAGCATCCACTCAAGCTGCCTCTGCCTCCGGGCCCTCTCCATGATCAGGGCTCCACTGCCCTCCAGCTCAAGGGCAAGCCTATTTACCCTCTGAGCCAGCCCCTTCCTGCCAGCCGGAGTATAGGGGCTGCTTGTTCGTACCAGCTGCCTCTTCCCAGGACAAAATAACCCTTCCCTTAACGGGGTCTGGCTTTATAGTCCTCCCCCAGTAAAGGACAAGGGTCCCCTGTTACAAGGATACTAATACATATAATTAATAGTAATAGTATTATTGGGTTAGTGTAGGGTATGTGCTTCAGCCCACTGTGCATGTGTGAACGGCCACAGGGATGAAGTCAATTGAAGAAACAACCTCAGGTGACCAGAAGTGTTTGGGCCTGTCATCATAAAGAGTGGATGAATGGGTGTGAGTGATCCCAACCCAACACCCCTCCTGGGTGCCTATATCCAAGTGAAGGTGTAAGGTTGAAGTGGCACAAGAGGGACATTTCCATGCCCCCAGGATGCTTGCTTGTAGCACTGGGAAGCTTACCAGGCCCAGCAGGGAGCAAGGGCTGGGCTGGGGGCCCAGGCACAGACCAGGCACTCACAAGATTTGAGTTTATCTTGTGTCTTGGCCACATGCTTGAATGGGTGACCCTGGGCAAGGCACTTCCCTTTTGTGTGTGTTGGCTCCCTGCTTATAAAATAGGTGCTGACTTTCACCTTGCTGTTTAAACAGGTGACATACAGAAAACTGCCTGACATGCAGGGTGGGTGATTAATGCTAGCCCACCTCTACCCCAGTTGATGTGCTTGCTGTTAGCAGCACTGAAGCTGGCTAGGTCCTGTCAACATCAAGGCCCCTATTAGAAGCAAGTCCTCTGGGTAAGGAGGCAACAGCCTTAATGAGGTGGGAATCGCTGAGCAGAGGCTCGGTAACCACATAAAGAGCATTAATGAAGTGTGAACAGCTGAGAGCAGGCTGCTCCCCATCCTCCCCCACTCCCCACCACGAGCAAATAAATCCCACATGGAAATCAGCGAGAATTGGGGAATGACTAGTGCTGTTCACATGATTTAACTGGCTGCTCTCCTTCCTCATGGGCAGCTCAAGTGGCTCACGTGGTACCTGCCATGGGCAACAAGACGAGCAAGATGAAGCCTGTGGCTTCTCTGGAAATCAACAGGCTGTTTTTTGATCTTGCCATAAAGTGGTGTCAGTCTGGAACAACTCGCTCAACTGCACTGCTGTTACTCAAGATTTGTGCTGATGCATCCGTGTGTGTGCGATGCTGTGGCAGCTTGGTAACATTTTCTAATAGAAATGCAAAGTCACCTACTCTGGGATTTGCTATGAAAGACTGCGACTTCATCATCCTGCTGTTCCCAGCAACTGACCCTGTCCTGCAGACTGGGGCTGGGGACAGGGTGCCGCCTTTCATTACGCAACACAACTCTCCCAGGCTGGGGTGGCACTTTGAGCAAGGGCTTCGACAGCTCTCCGAGCCCTGCACCAAAGTGTTGAAGGAGCAAGTCCAGAGCCGACACCCAGGCGTGTGTTGCCCTGGTTTCCAGGACCAGCCTGTTGATGCCAGCCTGGATCTCCTCCCCATGCTGTCACACCAGCTGCCTCATCACACCCAGCCACGCTCTAGTTTACTGCTTTAATTGAACTCTTTCAAGCCAGTTACCATGGCCTGGCCTCCCCAACCCAGCCCAGCTCCTCCCGGTGCCCAGGCTTCCTCTGCAGTCGACTGCCTGCAGCTTCATGGAAGTCTTCACTATCATTGATGCATGCCTGTGCTCAGATTATGCTGTGGGATCTGCTCTCACTCAGACCCACTAGTCCTGCTTGCACCCCCCCCACAGCTTCCACATCCCCATATGCTTCACCTCAGGCTGACTCAGTAATGTCCAGGAGCTGTTCCTCCTTTCCAAGACCATTTCTGGGCAGAGAGGAACAAGCTTTGGCCACCACCTGGTGGCCATTGCCACAAAATGCACTGATGCTGCTGGCTCCTAACTCAAGTTTGCCCCCATGATTTTTGTTTCATACAAGATGAGAAATTCTGCAAGGAGAAAGTATTGCAGCCCCACCCCCTTCATTCCAAGGATCAAGCATCTGTGTCAGAATCTGGCTTGGTTTTTATAGTATGCGGCCTTGCTTTAGCCAGCAGGTGGGTTGCAATCTGAGCTAAGATTGTCCACAAGATTGTAGCATAAGCCTTTGTTCCCAATTGCTGGGAACTTCCCCAGGTTGTTCTCTTTTGGAATGAAATTTCCCATTGTTGGTCTCTGCCAGAAACGCTCTGGGGTTTTTCTCTTAATTTGAGCAGAAGGGTCCTACCAAGGGCTTTTCGGAAGAAAGCAAGAAGAGGACGCACCTTCTCACTGTCAAATGAACCTTCTTGCCTGCTTTTTTTAAGTTTTCTCACAGATGGAGAGGCAGAGTTGAAAGTTGGCAGGGAAACAGCCCTTGTTGGACAGCAGTGCCTCATGGGGTTTGGGTGAAGAATTAATTGGTTGTGATTTGTTGGGAGTGATGAAGGTGTCCGAATCTTACTATGTGGTGCCTAGGGTGCACTTTTTAAAACACTTGTCTCAACAAGGAGAGGCTCCACACCAGGTTGACTAAAATGAGTAGTGTCCAGAAGGGCAATGCCTTGACCACACCACAGCTGTTAACATGCAAACTGAACAAAGTCTTCAGAGGTTGGAGGGAAGGGACCTCAACACACTGAGTACACCAGGGTGCAGGGGGAGAGTGCTATGTCAGACAAATAGTGAGAGATAACAGGCACTGTCCTTTCAAACAAGGCTCGGAAAGCCGTCCACACTAAGTGAATATTACGGGTGCAGAGCTGAGTGCTTAGAAAAGGTGCAGACACAACCCTAGCTCTGCCGATGGTCTCAGTCCATTACAGCACACAGCTTACTGACTTACACAATCACACACTACAGTTCCGCTGTTATAGTACAACACACAGATGGCACGATATGGGGATACAGGCAGTCCTTGGACTTATGTCACAATTGGTTCCTGAAAACCACGTCTTAAGTGGAAACATAACTCAGAACCAATTTTCTCATAAGAAACAATGTTATAAATGGGGGATTGGTTCCTGAACCAAGGTCTGATACCCTATTTTCACCAAAAATACCCCAGAATTTTGTACTCAATCAATTATAGATGAGTAATATAGAAAGATTAAAGTATTTATATTGTAAATAGCAATCATATTGATTTGGAAGGACTTCTTTGAGGTGACTTTGCTGGACATTTTGAAGGACTCTTGGTTGGACTTTTTGAAGGGTTCTTGGCTGGAGTCTTCTCAGGAGTCTTTGCTGCAGGTTTTTCTGGAGTCTTGTCTGCTTTCTTAAAGAAAGTATCCAAGGAAGTTTGGACAGATGTTCTCCAGGGTGATGGACAACACAGCGAATTTGTTCACTGGCATGGCATTGCATCAGATCAAGCATTATAAAGTTGAAACTGATGTCAGAAATTTGAAACGGTGTCAACTTATAAATGTTGTAACTGTGAAACATTGTAACTCAAAACATTGTAAGTCAAGGACTACCATTATTTCTATTTTTCTGCTATGGGATAAGGAACCATCGTCAGTGGCTTTTCTCATACTCCTCTTGTGACTCCTCTGCTTTGGGCAACAGAAAGAATGGTAATACAAGACTACATTTGAGGAGGAAGATAAAGTAGGAACCTAATTCCATCAGTAGGCCTTTGCCTCTGACTTCCAGGTAGATCATGTTCCTAATCCTTTCTTTCTTGCTTTCGGTGAAAAAAGAAATCTGATCGTTATCAGCATAAACACTTGCGGAAAACTTGTTTAAAGCACAAACGCTGGAATATTTACCCAAAGCCTGCTCCAAAGCGCATATTCATCTGTAATCTTTGTATGTTATCATGTAGATCATCCGATCAAGAGACAGAAATAAAAGCGTATAACTTACATAAGTAGATCCCTACTTATGTTAAGTATGAACACTGTGGGCATGCTTCATGCTTACTGATGCCAAGGACCTTGTGGGCTGGAAAGTAGAAGGTCCTTAAGGGAGGCATAAATAATGTATGTGTTTCAAGACAACTTCAGGCAGGCACGTGAGTGTAATGGGGATCATCTAGAACCAGGCATCCTGCATTTACAATGAACAACCTGTGAAATATTCACACATGGAAAAAGATGCTGATATTTCATGAATACTTTGCAATGGCAAATACTTACAGCAGTGATTTGCAACCAGGATGCAGCAATATGCTTTTAAGGATGCTGAGGGAGGGTTTGCAATACTAGCACTTTTAGGTGCACAAACACACGAGATTCATAGAGGGACCTCACAAGATCATCGGTTCTGGTCCCCCTGCACTAGGCAGGAAAGACAAAACTCAAAGATCTCTAATAGGAATCCACAGTGGCAAAAACACTCTGATCTGTTGTGGTCTTTCTACTGTCTTTCAGAAAATTATTCTGGTATTTTTCTATACTCAAAAAATGAGTGAAAGCTCAGAGCTAGCATTTTATGAGGGACCCTTGAGTCTAAGAGTAAGGGCCATGAGTAAAAAAGCTTGAGAACCATTGACCTAGAAGAATATTGGGCTCTATTCACAAATGTGTAGATAGAAAGCCAAAATCCAAGGAAGCACTTCCTTTTCATGTAATAATCTGCTTTTATAGGAGCAGAACAGTTGGGCATATTTGAAGAGGAGAAAAAACAGAGCAGAATTTCAAAGAGCATGCTCACATGCCAAAATCATGTGCTTCCAACTTTACTTCCATGGGCCACAGCCTTGATGCCCACCTTGCTGGAAAGTACAGCTCTAGTTCTAGATTGCCTTGCTTGAATCACACTCATACAGACAGCTGACACATATAGCTAACTCACTTGAAGGACATCAAAGGCCAATTTCAGAAGAGGGAGGAAATGGGCATACGTACAGAGCATCATGAGAGCAAGCAAGGAGCTGCTCTTCGTGGTTGAGACTGGTTACTGCTCTGTGGAACATCAGTGACCAGATGACGCTGGACCCAAAGTTGTATTTTTTAACTGTGTAACTGCATTGGCCTCTTCGATGTTCTCAGTGCAAGGCCATTCTTTATAAAGCTCCCTAATGTGCCCCCTGCAGAAAAGCCTGAGAACCCCAGCCACAAGCCAGGTGCCCACTCCAAGGGGCTGTACAAAAGGCAGTAAAAAGAAAGCAGATGTCATATTCTTTCCAAAAACACAGCAGCAGGCAGGAGCCCCCAGTATCTCTGGGCTTGCTGGCAAGGAAAAGCAGGACAAGAAAACTGGGATGAGGACACAGAAGCCAGGGGGGAGTATGCACCCTGGGGAGGGCTTCATGCTAGGATTAGTAAAACAGCAGGGTTGAGAGGAAGGGTGTTACTGTCAATCTGGCTTACTGTCAGTTTCCCTTCACCTGGCCCAACATCCCCCCAGGATGGGGCAATGATGGCATTGATGGGATCCTAACAAGTCATCTCAGTCAGGCAGAGCCAGTAGGAAAGGGCCAGGGGAGAGGCCAAGGAACAGGTAGGTGAGTTCATAACTCAAACCGAAGTTAGAATTAACATCCTGACACCACATACACACATATTTGAGGTCCAGCTGGCAAGGAGAGCGCCCCGGCCTTTAAGCAGCTCTCAGGAAGGGATGGGTGCCTTTACCTCCCAGCTTTCAGGCATCAGTGCAAAACCAATTACTCACCCAGCAGGACAAGGGCTCCCAAGGAAGAGAGATGATCTGATCTTTCTTGCTCTCCCCCCCCTAGCCCAGACAGACCTCTTCCTCCCAGACACAGCTGCTCAGATGCACTTCCACTTTCCAGCTGGGGAGATATCTATAGTGATCCTGATCTTCCTTCTCACACCCCAGCTGAGTAGCTTCACTAGGATATACATAGGCCTCTTCCATGGGATGCAGGTGCTTCGCAGCTCCAGATGTTTGTTGCTTGGTGGCCTGTGATCATATAGGGCTGGACTCTGTGGCCTAGGAAGGCTCTCCTAATCGCATCATTCAACACCCAAGGTTCTGGCTTCTCACTTTTCTTCCCTCCCAAGTCTCCTAAAGGTCAAGTCCCATGTAAGAAGCTATAGAGGATCCTCAGATTAGTAGTTTTGTAGAATAACAGAGCCACACAATGCCCAGGGCCTGACAGCAAGAGCTAGGAGTGTTTCCATGCTGTTTGATAGGACCACTGGCAAACTAGACTGGTCATCTGCCAATCCAGCTGAAACGAGATATCATTTGAATGACTGAAACTGGGTTGTACAGTGCCTAGAACAAATGCCTAACAAAAAATAGTTCCAGTCCACAGAGGAAACAGATCTGTGCTTGAAAAAGGTGAACAAGGAAGAGGTCTCTCAAAAGACATCAGGTTATGGGGCTGATGCAACAAAGTCAGCACCCATCTTTTACAATCATTCAGCAAAGAGCTACCCTGTCCAGCACCTAAAACCAAGGGAATAAAATGTACCTATTTAAAACTGAACCTTACTTGAAACCAGATTTTAAATTCAAATCTGGTCCTTGATTTAAATACTTTTTCTTTTAAAAATAAGCTTACTTAAATGTGTAATCACAGCAACCTATGTTAAAGCTCCATGTTACTGCATGTCATTAAGATGCTTTAAGATTAGAAATATTTGCTACTGACTTCCTGTAAAAAGTCAAACCTCTGAACAGTGGGAAGTCTCTACCTAAGAAGCTGAGATCTGTTTGATGACATGTTACGTCAACTTTTGACAGTAGCAGCATGTTCTGAAGAAATTATGTTTCTCTCTTTTAGATAATGTCTTTTATTGGTTCAGTTCAGTGACAAGTTCATTCAAAGCTGAGAAACTGACTGTGTTGAAAAAGCATTAAAGCTCATTTTCCTCTTCCAGTCTAAAGCTACTAGTTCTAGAACCCTGAAAGGGACCTTGAAAGAATTGATTTGATCCATTAATTGTAGATCATTCTTCCTTGTCTTAATAAAACAGCTTTAAATACAAAACATATTCAGATGATCTCATTTGTCCTTATTTACCCAGCGTGCGTAAAGTGTAATTTTTATTCAGGTAAAACACATTATTAAAACACTGGTTTTGTGCATTTTGAAATTGAGGGTCAATTTCTATCCCAAAGACAGCACAATACCTCTTCTCATGGAAAAAATATGATCCAGTAAAGAATACATCTTTCACTGCTTCCCAATATAAGAATGTGAACATTAAAAATCCAAAATAAGTTTATGCCAAGCTGTATCGCTGCTTAAATAAGTGTGTGTAGCCAGACCATATTCTCCTGTTTCAGAAAAACAGAAGTGCCAAATTTGGCATAAAAAATACATTCAGCAAATCCATGTTTTGAGGGTTCCTAAAGAAAATCAACTGTCCTGTGACAAAATAACTAAGAAGTGCAGATACAAAGATTAAGATCAAACTATTTAAAATTAGCCAGTAGGGAGCCTTGATTGAAGTCATTTCTTTTAATCACTTGGATTCAAATCTAATCAATAGTCAGCCCTTAAAAAGGAGACAGCAGCTTCCACTGGGCTCAGTAAGGGGCATATATGAGCAGCACTTCAAGCCACCTGTGTGTGTGCCAAAGTTCAGGGCCAAGGCATCCAAACCCAGAAGTCGCTTTCTCTACTCTCTGATTCTTGGGTGATATAGCCTCCTTAGGTGGAAACAGACAGGCATTGCCATTCCTCACCTTTGCACCACCATAAACATTTTTATGGCGGTACAAAGGCAAAGCAAACATTCATACCCTTGCTATGCCACAAACACCCAACATTTGTGGGCACCAAAGGTGATTGTGTCGCTTTATTGCGGTGGATGTCTGTCTGTTTAGTGGTGGGACAGCATCGACAGCCAGAGTGGCCCACACTCTTCAGCCACCCTATATAGGTGCTGTAAAGGTTTGAGGCCCCATCCTGTGCATCCCAGGAATTTCTGGGCAGTACTGTGTCCCTCAAGCCTGCCCCTAAAGCACTTGCCTGGGTCTCCCCTCTAACAGAGAGACACCCCAGGGAATCTCAGGGCATCTCAGTAAATGGGGAAAGCCCAGGGTTCTCCACTTAGAGAGAGATACTCCTGGGATCTCCTAGTTGCATCTTCTTAAATGGGGAACCCCAGGCTTTCCCTGCTTGAGAGAGATATCTCCAGGAGTTGCGTTTCATCACAGTTGATCTGCCTCAGTTTGGCAACGTCCGTTTCCACCTTTGTTTCCATCCTTACTGGGGTCTTTTACAACGGGAGGAAACTGTACAACTGATGCAGCTCCTGTTCACACAAGAGGTTACAGCTAATGAACCCACTTCATTTTGTAGGCCTCTCCTTTCAACTCACAACACTGTTTGAGAAGTCAGAACCAGTCCAAGCAAGAGGAGCTGGTGAGAATCCCCGAGTCTGTTCTGCCCTCGAGTGTGACTGCTTAATGTGCTTCCAACTCTTTTACTATTGCAGTTACTGCTTTCAAAGAAACATTTGCAAAAAAAGCCCCAAATAATTTATGTCTTGTTTCCCCACTGTGTGTGTTCTGACTCTGGCTCCATTGCCAAAGAGGGGAAGGGAGGAAGAGACTTTTAAGAGAGGCTGATAGCATCTTTTTCAACAGCTTGCTCTAGGCTTTGTATATAGTTTAACCATAAACCATCCAAGAGAGGGAAATTATTAAAGATTAAAAAATTATTCACATGCATATATCTCTGTATGACACCTGTTGAGTTCTAATACTCCCCAAGGAACCTGTTTTATTGTAATTGTTTCAGACTATGGGAAAAAAAGCAAACAGATCAGAAATGTTGCTAGGGGCTAGTGTCACAGAACTTGCTAACATGAATACTCTTAGATTTCTCCTCCCAGTGAAACACCCAACAGCTTTATAAACCGTGAACAACTTTACAAAGCCCTAAAAAAAACTCCCTGGGATATCAAATTCCTAGCACAGAAAGGCTGCAGCATTACATTCAAGGCATTTTTGGTAATGTCCAAATTACTCTTCCATGAAATCATTTTGTACAAGGCCCTGATTTTTCAGGATGAAGTGCATCAAGTATTCAATTCACTTGTGATATTTTAAATAACAAGTTTTTTTTTTTTATTTGCAGTTAGTCCATATTAAGGTTATTTTCCAAGCTGCTGGTCTAGTTTTATTTCCAGCTAGTGAAAAGCACAAAAATGCTGACTGCAGTGTTTGGCTTCAATCTTTCAATAAAGTTTAAACATTTTGAAGAATAAATTGTCTACCTACACAAAGTAGACATGATACTTTGTTATTTTTAGCCATATCATAAACATTAGAAATGTGAATAAATGCAATTAAGGCTTGTCAAGACATGCAATACCTTAACACCTATTCAAGGGAAAGAACCGCATGTGTGGATGCTTTCATTCTAGAAGTAGAGTATCCACACATGCAGTTACCTACATTACTGTACTTTAAATTCATGTCCTCTTTTATTCTGGACTGACTTTCAAGTGTAAAGGAACCCTAAGTGAGATCACTTTGAATAAGGAGAACCACTCTCACACACCAATTGCTGAGAATTTACCTTCTATTTAGATTTTAAAAGGTCGCTAAAAGCTGTTGTGTTGATAAATCATGTGTTTTTACTACTAAATTAAGGAAATTGAACCATTTTGATTTAGCAGATCTGCTCTGCCTTCAAAAAGTAAGCTTATTTAAGTTTATTTAATGGCAGCATTTTCTGTGCCAACTAGCAAGTCTAGCTTCATTTTTAGATGGCAGAAGTTCAGGGGGAAAAGATGGAGATTTCTAGAAGCCCAAAATAGAAGTTGATGTTCAAATCCCTTGACTTGCAGTGGGACCTCAGCATCTAATAGCTCTTTCTGGAGTCTTAACAACAGATTCTGGCAAAAATTATGAATGACATTATATCTCATGGGGAAGGGTCTGATTTGATCCCTAGCTCAGAGATCAGGACGAGCCCTTCTTTTTGGTGGTGGAGGGGAAGGTGGGGGAGAGACAGGGAGGACAGGACACACTTATCCCGTGTTTGCCTAATGTGGGATTCTTAGATCTTCTGAAGCAGCTGATGCTCATCACTGTTGGTGACAAAACACTGGTCTTGACCTACTTCGAGCCATACCCACTCTGGCAATTCCTACGTCTTTTTGCAGTTTTCCGGACCTTGCTTGTGGCGTTACCTGGAGATGCACATCTTTCTTCCTGCCCACGTGTGGCGCAAATTAACCTTGGATGTCCTCTGAACCACTGAACAAATGAAACTTGAAGAAATATCTTTTTATACTTTTATGAAAGGGGAAAATATAATCACTTTATTTTCAATATACAAATTAAATTCCACCATAAAATAAGGATAACAAGTCTTTGAGTATACACAAATAAAAATACCTTGTTTTTAAAAAGAGACTAGTTTTGACAGGTCTCTTCCTTGATTGATCACAATCCTCATAGAATCAGGCACGTAGCACCCTCCTTCATGAAGCTATTTCCATAAACATCTATTGCACCCCATACCAGCTGTACTCTAGCCAATGCACAAAATGCCTCCACTCTGCATATAAGAGCTACATTTTTCCATATGGTTTCAAATACTAGGAAGGTACAATACTATTCCATCATCTCCCTACCCCCAAAATTAGATTTCTTCCTAGAGATACTATTCCCTATTGTGATGGTAAACCCAACAAATGATCCCGGTCCAGACTCCCTTCAATGATAGAGAAAGATGACACAACAGTGACATGCAGCACATGCATATGCAATATGAACTGCAAGCCACCAGGCACCGAGATGACAGCATTACATACATAAATATATATTAAAAATAGACATTTATATAGACACATACACACTATTTCACTTCAGCAAAACTTTCTCCCCCATGTAGTTATATTTCAGCCATTTGAGTTCTTGGTTCTTTTCTTTCAGAGACACAAACCTCTACCCAAACTTAGCCTGCTTAGGATCAAGGAAATGCAGTTCCAATAGACATGTACATTATTGCTGATACAGTGTCTAGCAAAGTTTCAGACCTAGACAAGAGGTAAAATATGAACACCACAAGGGGCACTGAATCCGCTTTAAAGACTGAACATTATCAGAAGTTTGAACAGACTTTGCAGTCCAGTGCCCTGCACAAACCCTGCACACAGGCATAGATTGGTAGAGCATTCTTCAGCAAAATGCCTCTTTCCATGCCCTACAAAGTAGGATAAGAATTCTCCTCCAATACTGACTTAAGTATGCAAAAGAAGTTAAGCATCAAGAAACAGCAACTCCTGATAATTTAACGATTATTCTAGTTGCCTGTCAAAAGGTCATGTTCCATGTATTCACTTGAAGATAAATAATCTCAGTGGGAAGGACAGATTCAGGTCGGTGTCTATAGGTTTTTGATATCCACTGGTGGGAGAATGGGATTTCACATCTCACAGTATCATGGAAATGCTTCATTTCACCAGCAGGACCAGCTGAGCACACTTTCACAGGACCTGCCAAGCATAAAAGACCTACCTCAGGCTTCAATATGGTAGTATGAAAGAGGACATGGTGATCACAAGGTTTCAGGGGAGTCAGGAGTTTGGTCTTGTACCTCTGACTGAAACTGGAAGTACAACTCAGGAGCAATACAACAGTCCTTAGGATTTCTTCTAAGTGAAAGCCAATTCAAAAGCTTTATTTAGACTAGCAGTGAGATACAAAAACACTAGGCTTTTCTAGACACTCAGATGCAGGAACACCAGCCACAGATAATAATTACTACCTAGAATTTGAGTTGCCTTGGCTAAGAAAAAATGAAAATCACTACCTACATCAAAACCTGACTGTATTCTTGGTTTATAGCCTCTCCTATTGTTCTAACCCTTCTTGAACTCTGGCTTTTAAACACAGAGGGTGTGTCTGGTTTTCCATATGATATCATGAGCTTAAAAATGAAACACATTCTTCAAATATTTTAGGGGTAAAATGTTAGTCACACAGACATTCATATTTAATACTTGAAGCAGGTGACTTCAGAAACAGCACACTTCTTTTCTCAAAGGGCTACTGGTAGCAGATTGGCCATGGTAAGATCCCTAAGAGATGAATGCCCTGACCACCTCCCCCGCATTAGTATGCTCTCACTAACCTTTGTTTTGAATGACTGAAACTCTGGAGAAAATACAAACCTACTTCACTGATCAAAAATGTACAATTGCTTGCGTTCTTCGTGAGAGTGTCGAGGACAGAGCGTGGCAAGCTACATACGATTCAATTTGGCTCAAGAAATTCACGCTTTTTACATTGAAAGCTTGGAGACATTACAGAGTGAGGTAGCATTGAACAGCCTCTGCAACAGGGCTAATTCCTTTTTATTCTAATAAAACCTCTTTCCTATATATCTGAGTTTAGTTAGGAGGGGTGGCAAGAGGGGGACGGGGACAAGGACAGGAGGTAAAAGAGATTAAGGAAAAAAAAAAAAAAGTGAGGCCGATGATCTTGCAAAAATTTGCCTTTTTGGTACCACCACTGAGCATTGCCGTCAGTTGAAGAGAAATACAAAACACTGCAGTCTCTCATGTGTGCACGGACGTGCATGTTTAAAGTCCAAGTGACTTCTGCACGATCTGCTTGGCAATTTTGTTGAACTGTTCCCTGTCTTCCCGCCACATTTTGGAGGCATCTACGTTAGCTCCGCTTTCATCGTTGGGTTCTGAAATGAGAGGCAAAAAGGCAGGTGAGTTACTTACCAAACCAAGGGCTTTAAGGTTCTTCCAGCCCTAACCCTGCACAATTCACCCTCTTGCATGCCTGAGGCACCATTGCCCCAGAGGGACTCCAGACAGGGTGCTAATCAATTCTGGTTATTGTTTGCGCTTCACATACCGGTACATTAAAAAACAGGGCAGACCGCTGCTATGGCACCAAGAGCTTTTGCTCCTGTACAAGAAGCCTTAGGACACCTTTGCTTGCCCACTCAGCAAAAGGAGGAATTAAAAGGTGCTCTCTCTACTGCATGCAGCAGCACTCCTTACCTGCCAACATGCTGACTACTGACAAGAGGATCTTCTCCACACTCTGCACTGGGCTCCACCGTTCGGCACTGCTCTCGTACCCCATGGGGTCATCCCCAGGGGCATGAAGAATGGAGATACAAACTCGCCCATCTGGGTAAACTGCAGAGGGAGCAGAGGGGATGGAGCTCATCATGGAGGAAGCATCTGGCATCTTAGCACAGCAATTATTCATATAGACAGCAACTCACCAAGCCAGTCTCCCTGGACTGCCCCAAAATTCAACAGGGATGCACTCCTTTCAGAAGGCAACAGAACAAGTTTCACCCCCTGAGACGTTAGAACCCAGATCATGTAGGCAGGCCTTTAAACATTGTGATTATATACACCACTCTTGCATATTGAGGTAGAGCAGTCAATTAAAGCCAAGCATGCTTCAGCATCACTTATTTCCCAAGGTCCTTCTTTCCAAGGACTGCACCGTCTGGACTCCACAATCACCAGAGATTCACTGTCCTTTCCAGAGATTTGCTGTAGTTTTCCAAACTGAACTGCACTTCACTTTCTGTTCATGTCTCTAGCTTTTCTGCCACCTTGGATTATTATTGCTCTGTCCTCATCACCTCTTCTGAATTGTCAGCCACAGATCTCATTAACATGATCTCTTGTTCTAGACCATGGATGAAGGTATTAAATTAGGCTCATCACTACAGCACCCTCCATCCAACTAGCCAGCAGGAAAACTTGAGAAATCTACTACTCAGTGCCAAGCTAAAATTTTGAGTTTTCTACCTTGAAAGCAGGGGTAGACAACTTACAGCTTCCCGGCTGGATCTGTCCCACAAGGGACTGGATCCAGCCCACATTTTACTAAGCGTGCACTGATCCCCAGTGTTTGATTCACTAACTGGCTGATCAAATGTACTTGGAAGGGTGCTCTCCCTCACTGCAACCTTGGCTCACCATCCTAGAGTGGCCCAGGATACCGGCCAAGTCACAAGCTGCAGCCCATGTTAGTAAAAGGTCACCAACCCCTGCCTTATGGGGATTCTTGCATAATAAGCAATATGCGGTTAAGTTACCTGGTGTGCTTGAAAATCTCAAGTTCTGTACATGCTAATACCTTCCTCTAGTAACTGGTCATGCCCAACTAGGATCTGAGAGAAAATTAGATGCAAGGTCATGGTTTGCACTCTAGCAGAGTGCTGTTTTTCTTGGGAAAACAGCAGAGCCAAAAACATTCAATGGAAACTCATTTTCACTAAATTCACCAATTTCAAAAACCAGCATAAGTTAACAGGGTATGTATGGTCAGAAGGCAACTGGTACTCGAGGGGAAAAAGAAAACAAACACAAGACCAGAAAGCATTTGATGGCATATGGTAATATGAGAGGACTACCAGAACTTGTTTGCATGAAAGAATATAGTTCTAGAGTACAATCCTTCACTCCTTGGTCCAGCAAAGCACTAAAGTGTGTATGTATATAACCTTCAGCAAGTAGTGTGACTGAAGTAAAAGAGAGTGCTCATGTACTTACAATCAGGGCTCGTGGTAGAAGGTGCTCTCTTTTATTAGACCAACAAGATTTTTTGAAAAAAAAAAATCTTTAATTGCAAGCTTTCGGGCACACAAACCCTTCATCAGGCATCAGAGAAAAGACTGTAAAAGTGCTCCTGGGTAGAAATGAAAGTTCTACCCAGAAATACAAAAAACTAGAACTCTTGGTTCCAAAATGATACCATTTATTAGACCAACTGGAAAATGGCAAGAAAATTGTCTTTTTAAAAGGTATCACTTTGGAACCAAGAGTTCTAGTTTTTTGTATGTCTTTATGTCTCAGACCAATACGGCTACCAAGTACACCCCTACCCAGAAATTAACTTTTACAATCTTTTCTCCAGGCACAAACACCTTTCATCAGGCATCAAAAGCTTGCAATTAAAGACATTTTTTCGCAAAAACCATGTTGGTCTAATAAAAAGATATCACCCTCTACCATGAACCCCGATTGCTTTTTCCTCTGGACCAATATGGCTACAACCTGGATACCTGAAATATCTACTTACAAATTATACAAGCAATCAGATATTTTACTAGGATTAGGTGTTTATTAGAAGAGATTAATTTAAGTCATATTACTGTTGAAGCAACCCGAGAAACTCAGCTTCATTTGGACATTAGTGAATTATGACTGAAGAAAGATTCCCTTGTGGGCACGTTTGCTTAATGTTAAGCTGCGTTAGAGCAAGTGCCACACATGTGTAATGAAGGGCATTTGCCATTATTTAAGAATTCGGGTCTCATTCTGCAAATGCCTCCACCAGTTAAGTCTCCTCCCCAGGGAATGG